>NC_135569.1:4106539-4319039 GCF_964340395.1 Glandiceps talaboti
ATAGAAGTATAATTATACAGAACATTTGTCTAGTAATGTGGTATTGAAACTGTATGAAAAGACAAAAAATTATTATTTTTATAAAACCATTGAATTTGCAAAGAAGTATTTGTACAGAACATTTGTCTAATGCTGAAGTGAAATTGTACGAAAGAAATTATTATTTTTCAAAAAAAATGATAGAATATGGATGGAAGTAGTTATACAGAACATGTCAAATAATATTGTATTGAAATTGTACGATAAGAAGGAAATCGTTATATTTTACAGAAATGATAGAACTTGCAAACAAGTAGTCGTATAGAATATTTTGAACACCATGTTGTTCTGAAACTCTAGTAGGAAAAAGTAGGGAAACTGTTCTATATTACAGAAACGATAATACTTGTATACAAGTATTCGTACCGACTATTTTCTACAATAATTGGCATCTACTTGGGTGAACACATACCCTGCAGTGGTGATATCCTCATTTCTATGTACGCTATCATCTGGAGAATGCAACAGATTTACAGTCACTTCCTCAGTTATCAACCATTAATTTTCATTACTCAGGCCTGCGGTCATTTAAAATCATGTCATGAGTTCATGAAGAATTAATGGATCTCATATTGTGTTTTTTTTTCCTTTTCTAATAGGAATTTCATCAATCTTGAAAATTTAATTTCTACGATATAGAAACTGGCAACATACATCGCACCTCGTTACCGATGCGGGGTAGGCCTTGCTGTTAAATGTAACACTTAGAGGAAATCGCTCTACAGCCTAATTAAATTATTGTGCTCAATTTCGCAGCAATCAAGGAACGTTGGCTGGATTCCGACCTTTCCAATTCCGAGTCTTAATTTCACTGGGATAGAATTTCAGATGAATTTGTGCCACAGGGAATACTGGATAATGAAATGTGAAGTATTCCCGGTTGGAGCACTGGCATGCTACTTATAGTAGGGCTGATCTACCAGGTGGGAAACATTTATTGCCAGATAACTTCATGGGGCTTTCTGATTGAACAGATCAAGGGAATTCCATCGGGTTCCGGATTACCGGCTACATGAGAACGTACTCCCTTAGTCTTCCACTAATTAGGTGCCTAGGGGCACTTCATGTCAGCTTCTAAAAGACTTATTTCCAAAATTAGACACAGTTACTAAAATTCCGTTTTGGGTATTCTTTTGACTACTTGCCAAGAAAAATTGTCTTTGCTTAATAATTCTAGCCCAGTTTTCAAAACTAAATCAGGATATTAATATTCTTGCACGTTTTTGTTGTTGACAATTTGCCAAAACAAATTGTCTTGGTTAAGGATTCTAACCAAGTTCTTGTTTCCTTCATGTTCAATTAACTATGTACAGTTAATTCATTTCACATCAGCAATCACTGTTAGCAATGATTTTCTGAATTAATAATTTCAAGACAAAACATTTCATACTTCTCTCTGTTCATAATTACAACAGTTATGGAATTATTAATTTCACCCTTCTTCCATTCTAACAAGCCACAAAAACATTTTTCATTCTCTTAGAACTAATATTCACCTGCAGGGACGTGTTTATCAACGCTGCAGAGAGGATTGGTGGTTTTATTTTTAATTTTTTTTTTTAACCTCTTCATGTATGGTTTTCTCTACAATATTACACTGACCAATGTTAAAGCATTTTTAAAATAATATCTGTAACATATGTATTGCTGTACATATATATTTATATAAGCAAAGATCTACCCATTTATTATTTTAAAGTAGACTGGACCTCAGGGATAATTTTTCTCAAAAAAAAAAGTTACTAAATTCTTTCCCAACTTTGTGCTTGGTTCTTTTGAAATATTCAAGAAATTTTGGGGTTCACAATCAAGTTTTCATGGAAATCGACAACCTTATATTTCAGTACTATTTGGCAGCCATGTTGGATTCCAAAATATTATTATTTATCATTACTTCAAAAATGTCAAGTTTTAACATATTTTCTTTTTCTTGATTTTAACTAAAATTTGGCAGTCTTTTCTTGACAAAAGTGACAGCAAACATTCAAAACTATTATTTATGAGGCACACACTACATTCATATTACATAATTTCATGCCTTTGCCTTTCAGATGTTTAAGTTAGCAAAATGAGAAAAAAAATATAATTGCACCACGTCAAAAAACTTCTAAAACTTTGAAAAGTTTACCAATCTGCAATGCATGATGGGATTAGATGTCAATAAACATTTCCTACAAATCCCACATCCTATTCTTGAAAAAGTTCTCTCTTCCCCATACTCCTAAAACCAATTCAATTTCACATTTTGTCCAAAAATGCACTTCCCGAAATATGGATGTATTTTATTTGCAAAATTTGAAATTCTTTCCCTAAAATGCATTCATAAAAGTTTTGGAAGAAAATATACCAACTTGCCACATGTGTACTTTTCCATTTTGAGGTAATATGCTACAGCAGTGTTTTATTAAGGACGGTATAAAGTAAACGAAATTAGAAGGCTGATAAGTCATTTTTTACCTGGATTCTCCGACAAAATTATAATACAGCCATCAAAATTATGATAGATCGGGAACAAAATTAAGATCAATTTTGGGGAAAATGTGACACTTTTTACCTTTCTATTACTTGAGTTCAACAGCCTTAGCAAAAACACTGTATAGCATAGCTATACATTACAACATATAGCATACTGAAATATGTAACTGTGTTAGGTAATATGAACCAGATGAGAAATTATCGGTTTCCGAATACCACTATATTACTTAATCAGTACTATAAATTACATCATGAAAGTATATTACACATCCCTGATTTGATTCTTATCACAATTTCAATTTGTACATGCAATATGAATTATGCAGTAAGTTAATGAGTTTTAAAATTCCATCACTTCTTACAATACTCTGACATTCTGAACACTATATACATTTTACAAATAAATTCCTATATTAATAACACAGAGACACACATACAGACAGGCAGACACCCAGCCAGACAGACACAGTAAACTAAATTACCCCATCAATTCATAACACACACAGATACATATACATACATACATACATACATACATACATACATACATACATACATACATACATACATACATACATACATACATACATACATATAGACATACATACATACATACATACATACATACATACATACATACATACATACATACATACACACACATACATGTACATACAAATGTACACACACACACACACACACACAAACACACACACACACACACACACACACACAATGGACAAACACATACATACATCGACATTCAACACTCTAAAACTGAATGCAGTATTACAAATTCAGCTCATGATCATCACTGTCAAGGCCTATAATTTATATCAAATATCCATCATTGTTGCCATAATTCCATCGCTTAGAGATATTTCTTGTATTCATAAGCTACCCAAATTGCAATAAAGCGAGGCAAAATGAAGATAATTGGATTTTAAGAAGAGGTTATGTTTCTTTCCGGATCCACGTAATTGAGTCGGTGATTTTGTAAGAGAAAGGAAGAACAGTATTAATTTTTTGATCATTACTTTATTTAGCATTTCAATTTTAATATAAAAAAGGTATGAAAGTTGTTCTTTTAATTACATCATGTCAATCATTGTGAAATTGACGACGTTACTTTAGTCGATATCCAAGTTATGCATAATAGTCGCTGAAGCTGAAGTTTTGCATGTTCACCAGAAACTGTATGTACATGTACCATACTACTACGGAAACCATGCTATCGGCTAACCAAGATAGATACACACTGAACTGATTCTTGCAACATGTTGATACACTGTATCTATATATGTATCACAGTTGGGTTGATAAAATGGCCACACGCTCAGCCTCTTTCAGTACTTACACCATCTTGATTACAGAGTGATTATATGCAGTGTTTTATTTTTGTATACTTCGATGTTCTTCGTCACGGCTATTTCTTCCAGTGCCTTTTCTATTTTGATTACAGGGTGATCATATCCACAGGTTTTTATACCAGTATTCACCATTTTAGACTCCACTCAATAACAACCGTGCTCAGTGGTGAAAGTACTGTTCTATATTCAATAAAACAACATCAACTTGCCAAATAATTCAATTTGATCAAAAAATGATGTATATATTACATACATTCTTCTGGCAAAATGCTCCTTTTTCATGCCATATATTATATGTATATACATGTACTTGTAAAATCTATGGCTCCCTACCATGTGTACTAGTTGTACAGTGTAAAGAGAAGTAGGTTAAGTCTACCTGAAAATGAGTCCCCAAGAACACTCAAATATATCAGACACTGTAATGTGACCAGATTATCATTTCTTTATTACCAGGACTCAGAAATGTACAAAAAATACTCATCCTTGTTATGAAACATACAGGTGGGTTCGTTTTCTATGATTTCACTACTCTTTCCATTGTACATCCAAATGGTTTTCTTTAGCACAACACTCAGTTCTTACCATTGGCAGTGGTAATTTAATGTTATTGGGACGTTGATATAACACCACAAGTAAATGCACTGAATTTGTATTTTACTGGACAGTCTAGACCCCTAAAAACCAGTGTCTCCATTGACTAGAACACATTGAATTTGCATATAGAATGGAATCATTGATGAAACATACCATGAACGAATACATGTACATGTACATTGTATGTGACACTTGCAAAGACTGACAGTGTATGACCTGGTATACCGCGATATTGAATATTTAATGAGCACTACCATATATGGTATCGAGGCAAGTCAAACTAAGATGGCCACAGATTGCAAATCGACATTTCGCTCAAGATTTAAACCTGTCACTCTGCTGAATACGGTTAAAATCAACTATTTAACAGACACAATGTCTTTTTATGAGTAATTGAACAATTCTTAGCAAATATATTTTTGGTTGCTTGCGGCGAAAAAAGTGTCCCAGTTACAGCCAATGCAAGGTTCAGCCTCAGAGAAGGTACAATGTACATACATACAGCTATACTATAATTGGTCATTAGGTGAATTATCCTTCCACCTCACTTGTTCCAGACACTAGCACGGCTACAATATGTTCCACTGCAAGCTATTTTAATGACACTACTGTTCTCCATATGTTTGCTGTAATTCGTAAATTTCTGAATCGTAACGTCTATCTACATGTACATGTATTCATCAATGCCCTGTACATGTAACTTTTGGTGTCTT
Organism: Glandiceps talaboti; assembly: GCF_964340395.1. Lineage (NCBI taxonomy): Eukaryota > Metazoa > Hemichordata > Enteropneusta > Spengelidae > Glandiceps > Glandiceps talaboti. The sequence goes on from NC_135569.1 coordinate 4,111,734, forward strand.
TGACTAAGGAAAGACATTTTGTATTCAAAAAATTTGTATTCGTAGACTTCATGAACTGTTTTATTTGTTTATTACACATGACTTCTCAATTCAGCCTTTGAGAAATGAATCACGTATGTTTCGTGTCAAAAATCCACGAATCCACCAGACTACTCAATTCAGCCTTTCGAAAAATGAATCACGTATGTCTCGCCGTGTCAAAAATCCACCAGCAGCTACATGTGTACGATTTCATGAAATGTGTTGCAGAATTATATTGTTCATGGTTCCAAGAATCAATAGGACAGTACAATATAATCCAGAGAGAGATACATCAATACTGAATAATTAAATCATTGCGTGACCAAGGTCCGTATGTACATGTAGACGGATCTACATTGTAAATGTCGCATTCGTTTCCAATTTATCGTTCCAAAGTAACTACATTTGTATATTGTATGTACTGTCCTAAGAAATGTTTTGTTTATAAATAATTAATTTCATCAATCACCACAACCTTTGAAATATACATGTACACATGTACATATATTTCAAGAAAATAACCTTCTTTTAATGTTGTACTTATCGTTTATTGATGAAATAATGCTAATGCAAGAACCTGGAATTGAACCCTGGCCTTTAACCATTACCAGAAATACTGGCAAATGCAAAATTTTTCCTTAAATTTATGTTCTATCATAGCATCACTGTAACCTTTCATCACTGTTGAAACAATTCTCACAAACACAAACAACTAAATTTGTTTACCAAAAGTTCATCCATGTATAAACAAGGCTGTACTCTCTACCCCCTTTTTGCAGAATATTAGAAGCAAACCATTTTCACAACAACTTTCATTTGAGCAAGTCTGTAGTCTGTAGTCTGTAGTCTGTAGCACCTCTTGTAGTAAGTTTACTTACACTTTTCAAAACTGGTCTTAACTGTTACCAGAAATACACTAGCTGGCAAATCAATGTTTTACAAACTTACATTTTAGCAAGGCTATACACTCTCTTACCTCTCCTTCACTATTCAAAACCAATAATAACCGTTATCAGAAAAATTGCAGATGAGAAGTTTCATGGAAAGTTTCATTTTAGCAAGCCTTTACCCTATAAACCCTTCTTACACTGTTCAAAACTGATCGTAACCATTTTCAGAAAACTGGCAAATCAACTTTTTAGGAAGTTTCATTTTAGCTCTCTTTCACTGTTTAAAATTGATCATAAATTTACCATTAACCATTATCAGAAAATTGGCAAATGAGATGTTTCAAGAAAAGTTTCACTTTAGTAAGCCTGTACCCTGTCACCCTTCTTTTTCCGTTTATAAACAATCTCAAAAATTAACAAAAGAAGTGGCAACTGAGCACTTTCATCCAGTGTTTCATTACAACATGGCTGTAACCCTACGCACAATAACTGCCAATATCCATGCAATCAAATTTCAGATCCGACTGGATTTTGACACTTTTCATTTATTCGTGACCTCACACAGGGTTTTACATCATCTTAATATAAGTGAAAAAAAGAGTAATTCACTTGCGAGAGTGACCTTAATTTCCTAGCATGGGTTTTTCACATTTTCATTTCCAATTATATTTCCATCATGTCGCTTTGCGGCACAGACTGTGTCAATATGGAAATCCCATTCAGAAATAATTGCATGTCTGCCTGCCTATCCATATGCTTTCCATATAACATTGGGGATCATTTGGCTCTGCCACTGTACCAATTGCAATATAACACAACAACTGAGTGCTTTCAATTTTTTTTTTCCAAACACTCTATGGACAGTTAATGTAGATTTTTTTATACAGCTACTTTCCAAGGCTTGCTAGCTCCAAACTCAATTTACATCAAGCTAGTCTTAGAATGAAAATTTCAACTCACAGAATCAAATGAACTCCACGAATATTCATTCTCGCAAAGTTACGCTTCTTTTTTTTGTATACAAAATCCACATTATAAACGATATATTTCATTTACCAAATTAAATTACTTATCTAGCAAATTTTTCATGAAAAAGTTTTAAGTTTGAAGCTAAAGTAGTGTTGATATGAAAACAATTATATTCTGTGAAGAAAATTGTTCCAAATCATGCAGTCTCTTCAATTTGTACACGAAACTTAAATAAAATCAATTTTGCCCAATTCAATTTATTTCTCATTTTCCTGGTTGTTAATATAATTTTCTTGTTTAGATAAGGTATCACAATTAAAGTCAATAGTTAGATACATGGAAATATAAAACTTAAATTTCAAAAGAGTTTTTGACTGTTGAGTATTGTGTACATAATGTATCTATGCCATGTGCAGTGCACTGAAGTAGAGCCTGCAATACAGTAACCTGAAAGATTCAGGCGTTCCGTTTGCGTATATAATGTGCCCATCTTACACTTGGGGTAGCCAGTATGATTACGTAAGTAGAGTGTAATAGCTGAACCTTTCAGACTAGATGTGCAGGTACATGTATATGACTGAGAGTAGTGAGATCAAGTACAAGTTATTTTACTATTACTGGGTATACCTGTAATAGCAAAACCAATACAGTGTTCTCTCCAGGGAGATTTTAGCTTGTCAAATAATATGCTTGAAATGTAGCAAAACATGAGAAACTCATTTGCATTACAAAACAATCAATTCATATGCAAAATAACTACATTGTATGATGCATGGGTAAGTTCCTGGGGAGAACTATCAGTTCAGTTATCACTGAGTAGTAAAAGCAATACCTATATAGACCAAAGAAATAAATCCCTGCCCTATTCTCTTCTGAATTGATTCCAAACAAAATCGATTCATGCAGTTAAATCAGTTCGAAACTGATTTCTGTCACTTTGAGAAAACTGAGCAATGGATAAACTAGTTTCAAACTGATTTACTTTGAATTGGTTTGAAAGTAATCACCCGAGGTGGTTTTGAACCAATTCAACACAATCAGATTCAAACCACTTTATCTTATGTAGGGATAGGAGAACTGATTTTGAATCGATTTCAAACCGATTTTACTATTCTATATGTATGTATAGAGAGGGCTAGAATGGTATAATGGCTTTCACCTCAGGATTTCTTTACAAATTATAAACATTATAACTATCATTGCAAAATTCATATACTTACATTTTTTATAAAACAAGAAGATTTTGTTTTCATATTTCTATTAGGTATTACATTTTTTTTTGTATTTGAATTTGTAATTTTTGTAATTTGAATTTATAAACATTTAGATGTTATTCCCAAATATTTGTCTTCGTTCAGCCAAGGAAATGAATGAAGAAAAATATTGAAGAAAAATCGGGGAAAGCAATGGTAATTTTGAACGTTTTGACTAATATTTCGAACACAGCAGAACCAGTGAATGTGATGTAGATGCGTGTTGTTGTGACGTAGACATGCGTTGTCGTGACGTAGAACAACCACAGTATATATTCCATATTTTTTGTTCGAAGTGGCTCAATGCATGATATAGTTTATGCATACAAATGTAGTACATGTATACACATTTTTTTTTTGTAAAAATAACCATTTTATGACGATCACATCATAATTACAAAAACGTATATGACAGTATTTGTTATCTCTCTTCTTGTGTCTACCAGTAGTCATGGTATTTTACTACTATTCCAGACTCAAGCCAAAAGGTTCTTCCACCTACATGTAACTGTACCAGTGACTTACACTATACATGGCCTAGTCTAGAGGAACCATTGCTTGAGGACATTTCAAATCCTTTCATAGACATAGGTGGGCCATTTTAACTTCAAGGCATTTACCACAATCAAAACAGAAATTTCTTCTTGTTTTATGTTTGAAGAGGCCTGGTAAATGGGGATTGTAAAACAGTGGGTTGGACTGAAATAACACGTCGTACATTGTATCTTTAGAAGGGACTATATGATGTCTCCATTCTTTGTCTTTCAAACACCAAGTCTTATGGGAATACATGTACAGCTGAATAGTGAACTACGTACGTCACAGGCTATCACTTCATGCATACACATGTAGGAAACAGTCTAAAAATATCAAGTACCCGAGTGACTTAGTTCCTACAGAAACTGACCAAAGATATATCCTTAAAATAAAGTTAAGCTTCTGTTCCACTTAAAATTCACGGGATCTGGCTAAAATACATATGTGCATTTTAAAAATACAAAAAAAAACAAAAAACAAAAAACAGATGGCACCTGGCTGGTCTAAACAAAACACAATGCACGAGAATTCATAAACTGATATTTTTGAGACATGTATGTATACATATATGGCTTCTCTTGCACTAAAACTTCATGTATTCATGCAGTTTGTATGAGCTGGCTAAAATATACATGAATATACTTAAGTCGTAATGAAAATTTCTACTCACAAAGTCAAACAATTTCTTGGAAGCGAATTCCAATTTTTGCTAGTGTCCATTGGTTACATGTATTGTATTTGAATCCACGAAATATTTTGACGCTCAAAATATTTCTCAACAAACTCAACTAAAAAGATTTCAAAAACTCTGCCATTTACAGCTAAAATAATGTTGGTTTAGTGGGTCACTAATGTAACATGACATTTTTTACAGGTACTCGGAAAACTTCTAATACAAAAGAAACAATTACATACGTAGGTGCTGCGCACAGTGGGGGATGTAGAAGTAGTCCAGTAGTCCAGTTTGATTATCAGTTAGAAAATAAACCAGTCCACGTGTAATGTTTTCATTAGAAGCCTGTTTTTACTGTACTGTTAGTCTCGGTTACCCAGGTTCTGTCTGCTGGGTACTCTATGATATCACCCAGACTCTTGGGAAGGTCTCATAGGCAGAGCCTCCTACAGTGGGAGTCTGGGTAACATAGACTACTGCACTGTGAAAGAACAGCAATGCTTATCACTGCTCAATGTGATTTTGCAAAAGATCCTGCTGTTTGTTGTGTCTCTGTTATTGTTAGTGTAGAGTTGAAATATGTCTATCTTTGTGTCAAAAACGTTATGTCGCATGAGTGAAACACCAAGCCAACATCATTTTAGCTGTATTTCAAATATACAAAGAATAACTGCTCCATGTGTATGTATATGAAATCACAAAAAATAGCTTATTCCGAAAATTGTCTACGACATTCGTAGGAAATGCTTGTCAAAACAATTCTGTAACTGACACTCACAAAAACTGCTGTAATTAATTTTGCAGTTCATTTATTTTGACAGAGATGAAAAGGACCTCATACTGGAACTTTGCACTTGCCAGCTGACAACAACTCAATTATAATGTGACAAATTCAAGCACTGAATATTGACGAAAACTATCATAATTATTAAAGTAAAATATCCATAATCTTAATATTCAACAAGGTCTAATATTATTTACAAATACAGAAGGTTTCAGTTTTTGTACAACAATACTAAAAGGCCTAAAAAAAATAGTGTGTGGTTCCGATTACATTCAATTTTAGAATAGGTGGGGTAGGTAGATTTTTTATTATATTTTATATCTTAACCTTTTCCTGTTACTTTAGTTTTATCGTTATCGGGTCCACACATGATTTTAGTTCCAGACTGGAGAGGTGGAATTCCGTTAATGAGCAATTGTCTAAAGGAACTAACTAATTGCAACTATCTGTCAATTTGTGATGAATTACTACTAACATGTGTCGTTTACCCTTTGTCCAGCAGGGGTAGCACAGTTTTCTGTGCTAGAATAAGGACTTTCCTTATACGTGAGTGGAGATGATCATAGTAATTGTAACACGTCGCATAGCAACTAGACTAGATCAGAACCAACTCAGAGGGATGAGCTGTATGATGTAAACCTGATTACCATATTCAATTTTGGAATCCTTATCTAATGTTACGTTTGACTATAAGACCATTCATTATAACAAAATGATAGATGTGGTATTAAACGCGAGAGCATAATCCCCCTGACTGGATTCGAGGCTACTTCCCCTTGGACGATAAATGTCTTTGGCTCACATACCACAGGTTGTGGAAAGTATCAGACTACATTGTGGTACACCAATGTTACAGGTTTACTGTACACTCAAAGTAGTACTCACGACACATCAACGTCACAGTAAGCCGCAGGGATTGCCACGTTCTATTCATCTATCCTACTGTTCTCAATTTCAATTACTCCAAATATCTCCAACCTTGTATTGAGTCTGTTACAGTGTAATGGTAAAGCTCTTGCTTGCAATAATCTAACATGTAGAGTAGTCGATATAATCAATAGTAGAGTACAAATATTTGAACCAAAAAAACGTTATGTCAACAACTTAAATTTAACCTAAAAAGTAGATATCTACAGCAAATCATTAATTTGTTCTGAAATGAATGTATTTTGAGCAGTTTTTAGTGTATTCCTATTCAAAATCTAGGAAAAGTTCAGGCCACCATGCAAAATTGAAGAAGACAAGATATTTGTAGAGTGAACTTCAAAAGGAAGGCATTTATACCTAATTCGCTCATACATGTATTTTGAATGATTTTTTTTTTGGTGTATTCATATTCAAAATCAAGGAAAAGTTTGAATTTTTTTTTAAATTTCCCAAATTTTATTTCATAAAACCAATATCCACAAAGAGAAATAGCTGACGAACTGTCTGTAGGTCATTTTTGAGCAAAATTTGTACTAAACCATTTTCTAATTTAAACACACGACTTCACAATAGCTTGCATGTGAAAACATTCAATTTGAAATGTGCGGCTTTTTATGCACATGGGTCCCAAAGGAGAATCGTGTATTAAAACCATTCATATTTTGGAGGAGTTAATAAAAAAAAAAGGTGGGCATTATGCAAATAGGTCCCAAAGGAAAACCTTCCCTTTATCAGAGCCATTGTTGCTACTTTATAAAATTTTCCTACAAAATAGATATTGTCCCAAAGCAAACATTTTGATCATAAAGACACACACCACGATATTACGGAATGTGTGACCCTTTCTCTCATTTCTACATTTCTGGCGCTCACCTCAAAGCCTATATTCTCCATTAAAACGACAATACTAATCATTCTCACTATTATTATCTTAGTTATTAATACTGACAAATTCCTCTATGGAAATGTAATGAGGCAAAATTGCCCCTCATCATATACCTAATTGATTAAAAATTAATGGCTCCCTTTATTCTTTTTGACAGTTCCAAAGTAAACTCTCATTTTTACATTTAAGGGTTCGACTGTAACAGCCATTATGCAAATATTCTAATAAAATTCACACCGCTGTCAACCTTGGTGGAATGGAGACATACATAGTTAGAAAGTGGACTCAAAGTTAGTGATACTCTGTAACTTAAGGGGTCTGAATTTATTCTGGTTCTCTAACAATACTCCTTAGCTTGATTAAAATTATATAGTTAATAATCAACTACATTGAAATATAATGTACTGTCCTCATACAAATTACAAACAGTGAGCTTCCTTTCAGCATTTTGAAAATGACTCCATAAAAATTATCATGGTGACTTTTACATGGTTTCAGTCAGGCTCTACAAGAGAGAATTTAGATGAGATACATTAAACTTATAATATAACTGTTTTCTCCTCCTTTTCTCAGGTTTTGATTTCCACTAAATGACCAATCACAATGAAGACCTCATAATGTTGTGAAACAAAATATCAAAACGATATTCCTGAGATAACATGTTACAATTTGCAGTTGTCTGATATGTATGGCCAAAAAAAAGAAAAGAATTGTTTCTGGTCAGGACAGATTGTCTAAAATGGTACAATGACACGGTCTTTTCATTTTTTTTTTATTTTCAACAAACCTGTCACTCAATCTACTATTTATGGCAGTTACTGTTCTTTTTATTTAGTACTGTACAGCAAGTGTGTATGTGGGACAGTTGTCATTTACTTGTTCATGATTGGCTTTGCAGTTGTCTTCACTGAAGTAGGGAGGGTTATTTTTGTGTTTCTCCCCAGATCTGCAGACTGCATGGGCTGGACAAACACGAAAAAAAGAGGCTGACATGAGGGTATTTAAGTGATGTGTGTACTGATCACTAACAATTCTATATCAAAGGAGATCCAAGATCCAGCTACGAGCTTTCAAAGTCCAACAACTTAATTCGTCGTACAAGTACTACAAAAATTCCTGTGATTTGACACTTCAAGTGTGAAAACAGCTTTGTTTGGGTAGTAAATCTGAAAAATCAAACTGCATTCCTAAATTCCTAGCTACCCATCAATATATGATGAAAATCAGGGAAAGTGTATAAATTTTGCTATATCATTTGGTACTTGTTTTTAAATGTTCGTTTCGCATAAATATTGTAAATAAAATGTAGGGAAAGTAAGTAAATTTTATATTCATTGTCGTTGCTGTTTCTGAAACCTTAGAAAAGTAGACAATTTATCAGGGTGTACCATGAATCATGCATATGGTATATATCACCATAGTTAGGATTGCAGTATCGTATAAATACTTCAGGATGTCTGGAACACAATTTGATCAGTCTGCAACATAAGAGCAAGACACTGCAAATGCCTCTCAATGTGGCATGCAGAGAGTCTTTCCCCGAGGCATCAAAGACTTTACTTGTTCTGTAGAGATACAGAAATACATGTTTAATGACTACATTACTACTCTTTCCCATCACATGCTTCAATGAAAGGTTGTTCTGACTCAGACTCTTTTCTATAACATCATGTACAAGATTGTATGTGAACTATGGTGTGTCTTGAAACAGAATCATGACACTTTTTTAAAGCAATACAGTAAGGATATATTCTAGGAATTGAAGATGATGATGATGATGATGATGATGATGATGATGATGAAACTACATCTTTATATGGAATGATGATGATGATGATGATAATGATGAAACTCCATCTTTATATGGAATGATGATGATGATGATGACGATGATGATGATGATGATGATGATGATGATGATGATGAGGAGGAGGAGGAGGAGAAGGAGGAGGAGGAGGAGGAGGAGGAGAAGGAGAATGCGTAGTGTATGGCCAAGTTGACTACATGGCAAAGTCAATAATTGCAAATCCGTAGAGAATGTCTCAATTTTATTAACAGGAATATAAGCCAGCTGTTTTGTGATTCTTACTTCTTTCAATAGATACTTCCTTCTTATTGTACTCTTTCTCCACACCAGGTTCAATTGTGTAAGACATCCTGTCTATTTCTAGTAACAATACACTCACTACTGATGACGTTTTTACAACCTACAATAACAGGATGGAATAAATCCAAAGGGATTTATGACAAGGCTGAGAAAAGTCTTCCACAACAACAACAACAACAACACTTCGATGCCATTTTGTATTAAAACATCCTACCAAACTGTAGTAATGATGTTCTCAATACGTATCTAATCATTTCATCAGCAATATTTTCAAACAAGGGTTTTCAATATATGTAAACATATATTTGGTTTTAGTGATTTCAGTAAAATATACTGGATAAATAACCTATGCTCTGAGTGCGGAACTAATATCTGAAAAGTTAAAACATGCAAAATACCCTACCTTTGTTATAATCATATCTAGGCCACTGGAACTTCCGAAGATTTTTCAATTCATTAGATTTTCGAAATTGTAAGTTTGACCAACACACTGTTATACATGTTATGTGCACAAGCAAAGTGTAATGTATGGCTCACCTTTTAGTTTTCTCATTTGTATTTCTTTACCAGCAATTCTTTCTACAATAGTATTTTACAGCTGATGGCCTCAAGCAACATGTAAAGTTTTCTGTCTATTTATCTGCCTGCTTGTCTGTTTATCTTATTTTTAGATTTCTGTCTGACAAAAAACCTGATTCTACAGAGTGCTATTCAGGTTTAGGATTAGATGACAGGGCGATGATGAGCACTCACTATCAGTGTCACATCACTGTGGAATTGACAAGGCTTTATCTGTCACTTCATAGTCTATCCCAGTGTCCTCCACGTCCAGCAACTCGAGCTGTGTGTGAGTAATCGTACCCGACAGATTGAGTCATCACCACGAGTACCCCAGACCCAAATTTGCACTTGTCGTGTGAGTGAGACATGGCTGAGTGATACACAGCATACCCATCAAATTTGTAGAACACTCATTCTGGGTTGGGTCAGTCACAGAAAATCTCATCTGCAGTGAGACTTCCCACTGCTAGTCCTTCAAGCTTTCACCATGAAGCCACAGGGAGCCAGTCAACTATCTACCTGTTGTGTACATGTGTATGTGCATTCATGTGTGAGCCTAGGTATTCTAAATACAGGTATTAGCTAGACAAATGGCTGACTACATTTCACAAAGATATCCAAACAAACACTACCTCATTTAGCACAGCCTTGTCAAGGTCTCACCACATGAAGGCTACTGTTCAAACCAATATGGGTAGGCTTGAGACAGTCAGACCTGGACAAGTCTCTGGGCTAGCTGGGTAGGTTAAGTCTTTGTTTTGTAGGGAACAGTTGATCACAACTGTTCCCAACTCTAAAATACTACTTGTTGTCTGGAAAAGTTGACATGAAAGAATATTTAGGGCATAACCCTGAACATCAGTGTTATGGCTTTGTTTTGTAAGGACAGTTGATCAATTTACCTTAACACATGCTACTGTACCTGTTGTAGAACAAGTTCAGAAAAGTTGATATGATTTTGTTTTGCAGGGAACAGTTGGTCACAATGGGTATCAACTCTGATAAACACTACACGTTGTAACACAACCCTGGAAAAGTTGACGTAAAGCATTTTTAGGGTAGCACAATTGGTGATAGAGCTTTTTGGAAAACAATTTGCCTTTACTGGAGTCAGCTCTCGATTTCTTGAACAGCAACTACTACTGTAATGGGAAGAACATGTGACATTCCTGATCAACGAAGATGAGATAATGACCATCTACTCACTCTTTCACTGGGTCGTCTCGGCCTTTTAGGTTTGTTTCTGGGAGGCAGTGGATCTTCAGGGGGGTTGTTATCTATAGCCCAATATGAACCCTGTAAGATAAAAATAAAAATCATACTTTATAAGAATAACATTGTCTAGTAAGTCTTCATTCCACTTTATTGTCTTCTAATATTTATTAGCTTGTATTCTACTTTCCAAAATCTGGGATACAGATTGATCGCCTTTCCAATGTCTGTGTGTACCTTGGGGGTATACATGGTATGGGTAAATTGGTTAATCATAGAGCACTGCTGCTTTCCTTGATGTTTGAACAATATGAGAAACATTCCTGATTTACACGTCTACAGAATACCAAGAGACAAAGCACTTAAGAAATGGTACTATGAGGTGATGATACCCCCAATTTGAGTGAGGGCGCTGTATTCTCAATTTCCTGTTTACGGAACTATGAGGTGATGATACCTCCAATTTGAATTTCCTGTTTGCAGTCTGTCATGGCAGAATTTTTATTCCACATGAATTTTTGGGTAAGATCAACAGCTGAAATTAGGATAAGGTCTCAGAACCCCCCCCCCCCCCCCCCCATTAATTAGCCAAAATTGATAATTGATCCAGACAAGACAATCAATTTCAAATCATTACTTAGTAGTACATGTATGTAGTACCATGAATACAAAACCCTCATTCCCAGTCACGCATTAACTATAGCGACAATATTTCAATTTTTTTGATTGAACAGATTCCATTTGTCAGATAAGAACAACACCCACCCTATCCCGAACTAAAAGAATTTTTCTCTTCATCCTACATTGAATTGTTAATCTTGCCCCTTATTTTGTGGAAGATACAAGTGAATTCAGCAAATACAAATGTACATGTACACTCAGTATTTATTTTACACTTTAGTATTTTTCACAGCAGTCTTCCACTGTTATTCTCAAGGGGAAAGTAGATAGGGTGTGAACAGATGCAAAGACTAGCTAGTCATATGTCATGACAACAGCAATGAATATTTGAACAGTTTAATAATGGTCATTCCCAGCACATGTCAGAATGAAGACATTTCCGTTTGTTTACAAACATCATGCACCATGTCACAATCACCATGTACATGAATGTCCGCACCAATCTCAAGTTCTGACCATCATCTTCTACCGGTATTTAGTTTTAGTTGTATGACGGGTTCTGTGATATTTTAGGAATCAGGTGAATTTCTACTCAAAAGTACAGTGTTTTATTTGCACATACAATGAGTTCTTGGCTGGGCTTCCATCGTGTCAGACTCTGAACCACCCAGCGCTTTAAATTGGTTGTCTTCCTCAAAATTTACATTTATGGGGTATAAGTTAATAAAACTAATAATTATGTATTCATATTTTATTTATTTATTTACATACAAATGAATAAGCTAATCAATAAATGAATAAATAAATAAATAAACGACTAGATACCATGGAACAGCCACATGAAAAGGTAACAACAACCCAACAAACTCTCATCGAACACATACCCTGTGGCTGCGATATGATTCCTCCTTTTCCATATATCACAGGTTTATGTCGTGTATTTTTTTTAATTATTAATCTTTCCATTCTCATAATCTGTGGATTATCTTTAAATTTCCAAATAATTTTTTAAAAGGCATCTTGAAAAGGAAGTACACACAAAGAGATAAGAGGGCGAGTTATATCTTTAGAACACTAACACTACACTATCAATTTTATCACAATGCCATTTCTGTCTAAGCCGTGCATCAAAATACATTCCACATAATAAACTAATTTCTCCCTGTAGAGCTTACAACATGTATTTCTCTATTTGCCAATGTACCAAATAGATTTAGAAATACTATTCAACATTTTTGTTTTCGATAAGAATAATTTCAATCTAGACGTTTGTGAAGGTTCGGAGGTATTCTTTGAGATGTGAAAAGGAGACATGGGTGGGAATATTTATCACACACAGTTTATGGACCTGGTGATAATAAATATATACATGTAATAGGATGAAACCAAGAATGTGACCTTACAGCTGCACTTACTGTTACTGGAATATTCTTTTTTTAATCAGACAATCAGCAATACATTGTATATTCACAGAAAATCGTTAAGATACCAATACTAGTAATTACACATTGTTCATGTTAATTAGAGGTCAGCTTTAGTAATTAATATAATAAGCAACAGGTTGAAATAGTGATCGCAATGGGGGGGGGGGGGGGGGGGGTTAAAATGTGGAACCAAAAATCAATTTGATTAAATTAATTGTACCAGCTTAGCTACACTAATATGTTTACTCACACGTGATGCAGAGTACAATATTACAAGTAAGTCATTATATCTGCAGAAATACTTTCATAAAATTCTTTAGTTGCAGCTTGTTCAGCTTTATAAAACTGGTCCTATGATGTCATATCTTGCAATAATGTTAATTTCTATATGGCGTGCTTTCCCACACTATTCAAAGAGCTTTACAATTAGTAATTACCTTGCATGCACCTATAACAACATTACTACCCTCAGGGCTTGAAATTAACGATAGTACCACATCAACTGACAACCAATGTATTCTTGTCATGGCACTATGATCATTTTCAGTCGATAACCCAGGGTTTCCCCAGATTGGGAACTGATTTAGAAGGAGGAACATGGAAATATTTTAGCAACATATTTTTATTTTGAATGTAATGATGTGGCCCTCTGTTTCAGTTCAGGAATATGGGACTACTGATAAACATCCTTGGACTACCAATTTCACGAATAGTATCCCACAGGGACTACATTTGTACCAAAGTAAAAAGTTCATTTCAAGCCCTGGCCCTCCTTCATACTTCAAGTCACAGGGGGACTACACAATCCATCTTGTATCTTATGAAGACAGTTACTCTGCTGCATCATTGTTAAATTCTTCCCATGGTATATACAGATAGACGCAAGATTTGTAATTTAAAGACCACAGAGTGTTCTGGTTAACAATTGCCCACTATTGTTCTCCTGCATCATTGTTGAATTCTTCCCATGGTATATATAGACAGAAACAAACAAAATTTGCAAAATAAAGAACACCGAGTGTTCTGGTAACAATTCACCAACACCTTAAGGTACATGTAGAAGCCTCTGCTGTAGGAAAGCCTGGGGACAACCCTGCAGCGTTTTTGTCGAGGACCCTAAAATCTACTACTGAGTTCCTCACAAATAGTTTAGAATGACTACAGTATGGAATTTGGGAGTAAATTTTGCCAAATATCCCCTCCTCCTTATGTTATTATGGGGGGGGGGGGGGATGCTCAGGCAATTGTCAGACATTTCCCATTACTACATGTACATGTTTTCGTATGCTAGCATTAAAACTGTTCGTGGTTTATCAACCTTTATTCTGGGCCCATCAGTGTTTCGTAAGTCCTAGATACTATATACATCATATATCACTCTATATACACACATTGTCAAAGGGATTTCTTGGAGATAAGACATTAAAATCAAATGTGGATGAGCAAACTCAAAATGATCTTAACTATTGTGTGTTGTATTGTCAATGGAATTGAATTACCAAAGGTGTACGTGTGAAGTGAGTGTGATAATTAAGTGTACAGTTGGATTTGTGTTGCAAAAGATGGAAATGCCTTGTCCATTATTATGCCATTCAATATTAATATCTATATTGGTGGAAGATGGAAATGCCTTGTCCATTATTATGCCTTTCAACGTTTAATGTGATATCATCATTCTAAGATTGTGATGTCTATCTTTGTGAAAGATGGAAATGCCTTGTCAGTTATATGTGATAATTATAAAAGAAATACCTCATCAGTTATGCCATTCAATTTTTCATACAATTTTAGACAAACTATTTATTCAGATACACTATAACTCCATACATGTATCTATGATATATTCTGATAACCATTCTTATAATTAAAGTCTACACATGACTGCGTGTATGTTATCTATGCCCCATCTAACCTTGTCGTCTCATCAAAACAAACATGAATAGACAACAAAACAGTTCAAAAGGACATCAAAGACAAGCTTTTCATGCTAATTGTTTTATTCTTTCTTTTTTATATCCTACATGTGAACCTTCTAAACTTGAATAGTTTGTATGTACGAAGGTCATCAAATTCAACGTTTTAATTTAGTTCATACAAATACAGCCACTAAAATGCACTGCATTTATATTTTTGTCGAAGGGTGTATCAATATCAATGATATGATACGTTCATGTACAACAAACAGGTCAGGTTAGCTACACACTTCGCTATTGGCACTTACTTTCTGATAGGTCTAATCAAGCCTTTCACATTCAATTCATCAGTTTGGTGAACAGAATGATTTTGAGGTTTGTGAGGCATGAAAGTGTTGGCTTTGAAATGTAAAGTGGTTTTGTTGGGAAACAGCAGACATTTCAATTCAAAGTTAATGTACATCTATACTAGCATTTAGTGATTTTGACCATGGGAACGAACGAGAACCAGATTCCACAGATTTTGAACCAGATTTTTAACACTTTAATTCATGACTGTAACTGTATGTAATTACACCCTATATACATGTATCAGGTTTATTAAAATGCATTCAACATTTTTCCTATACATGACGTAATGCGATTGGAAATTAATTAATCAACTTTTTATACAATCTATATTCTTACATACACATTTATGAGGTAAAGTTGTGAGATATGATGTATGTTATATATTACTTCAGTTTCTAAGAAAACTACTCCCAAATGTTCATTTTTCCTTTTGGATTCACTAATTGAAAATTGGGTTTCTTATTTTATCTTTCAACCGCAAGAACCGCACTACGATCAAAGCATTACGTGAACAAAACATTGTACGATAATCCTTGTACGGTTAAAAAACCCACGATCTGGGCAGGCTTATCAGTTCTGTACATTGTGCGTTCTACTCGTCAATGCAAAATATGACGCATAGCCTTAGGATTGCAAATGGATAAGAAGGTATGAGAAGGGTCACCAGGGGGTTGACAGCGAGTATTCCCTCAACATTGGCTATAAATCACAAGGGGGGCAGACTGCCATACAAAGTGTAACATTTCAAATGTTTCATTTCATCTAACTGACAAGTAATTTGTTGTAAGTATGAGCAAATCTGACTTTGGTGTGAATTGTGAATTATACAGTAAGATAACCTTCAATTCAAATCAATAATTCAACACTTCTTTCTATCATTAATGAATAGCATAAATTTCGATTTTTACGAAGCGAACTTTCACTTATTTTGTAGACCTGGGAATGCCACATATGAAATAACAAAATAAAAATAAGACTTTTTTTTTCGTTTCTCATTTTATGAGATTCGTTCTATATTTAATGAAATTTAATATTTCTTTTCTGTTTCTTCTTTTTATTGAGATATTTCCTTTTATCCATAAATATTCATGACAGACAGATCAAATAATTATATTTATTTTGTCAGCATAGGCTCAAATCACACATTTTCCCAATATTTTATGTCTCTGTCAATGGCCGGGGGAGGGGGGGGGGGAGGGGGAATGGGGATGGGGGTAGGAGAGATGAGAGGGAGAGAAATAGGGGTGGGAGAGATGGATGAGATGGGTAGGATAGGAGAAATGTGGCAGGGATGGGTGGGTAACAATTTGGAATGATTACTTCTATCCTGTACCTCTTCATCACATCACAGATCAGCATTGTGATATAAGAATTTTTGTAGCAAAACTTACACATGTGCCAGGTAGCCTAGAATCCTGTCAATTGTTGTTGTGGAAATAACAAATTCAAAGTCTGTATAGATTCCACACTATGTGCCAGGGTGTTGCTTACATTTTCCTACTCTTGTTATCTTATCAGTACAGTCACAAGAATTACATACGACCATTCTTCTGTTCTAGACCAACTTTCTCCACAGCTCTGACACAAAACTGATTTCTACAACCATAATTTAGTCATAAGTAGCACATCTATCACAGACTTTTTTATTCAAAGGTAAAACTTTCCTTTACTTTTTCAACCTATTTCTGAACCTAAATTAAATATGTAATGAAAAATCTGTTGAATTAATTAAAAGACAGAAGCCGAGTTTATCAACTTTTTTTACTCAAATGAAAATACTTAGATAAAACCTCAATTAAATTATTGTAGTATAATACAATGTCGATGAATGACTTCTATAACATTATAACTGTCTACTACCATTGTTAGAACAGTTGACTGCATTGTTGAGATGACCTCCACATCCTTAATACGTAAAATAACTTACGTCACCAGGATACACGTCATCGGCTCATTTATATGTTATATCTTAACACCAGGTTTGGGTTCAGTCAATTGCAAGTGATGGTACAGTATGCATCAGTAAATAAATACACTGTAGAATACTGTGAGTATCTTTTAGATATAACAACAAAAATCACATGCCAAAATGTTTAAACTCAGCTAGTGTCCCTTTAAATACAAGAGACTTTTCGCCAAAGTAAGTTTTGTGTATCTAAAATTATGAAGTGGTAGAAATTTAGAATTTATTCCTTATATTTTTTTCTAAATCTCAAAGTGTTTAGACTTTTTTCAGACTTTTCTTCATGCTCAAGGAACTATTTCCACTTTGTAAACAACACTACTTACTGCGCACTCACGGTTTATGCTAAGCCGATCTATAATTAGACCACAGACGAGCAAACACCGCCAACTTTACGAATCATTACAACTAAATTTGGCCGAGTTCTTTCAGTTTGTTGTTACTACATTCCTGCACATACAAAGTGCTCCTGGCTAAAGAGGACACCTGTGTTACCAAGGCATCCGACCAAAACAGTCTAGTGTGGGTTACACGTGCGTAATCTTCCGATTGTTACTCGTCACGATTTATGACCGCATCGTAAAAATCCGGCCAATCACAACTCAGCAGCTGAATAAAATACGATTTAAAATACTCAGGATTATGGCCTGATCAATTTCGTCACTGTAAAAGAATGTACTCTACCTTTTTCATTCACAATCTAATAGACAGTCAGTGACGTCAGAAGCCGCTCATGGATTTACTTAACGGCACTTTAGTTCTATTTACGGAACCACCAGGTATTGTCTTTATGTTAATGTGTAACAAAGATAGTACAGGTACACAACTTTTACACATTCAGACAAACCCCTGTGACGTCAAAGCTCCTCTCACAAAGGCCTATTGAACAATAGGAGTAGCAATTTGGTGGAGTCCTTCCAGGGCTTGCCAAGTCAAGCATAGAAAACTGGAACATGTTGTAGATGTTCACACACACTAAAAGTAACATTCTATTTCATATTACACCAAGCATGTTAACACATATATAAATGTTCACTCCAATACAGTAAAATTCAATAACAAGTACATGTACAATGTACATACTTAATAATCAAGCTCAAAGTCATGCTACAAAAAGTTCCATACTTCCAACTACAAGGAAACACATACAAATTTACACTATGTTACTAAATGTGCCATTATTTTTATTAGCATGCACATACATGTTCACAACCATTACATGTTAAAAAGTTCTGTACTGTCAATAAATACTAACTGCATGCGTACACAATCATGTTCAAAGTTCCGTCATTTCAATAAATACTAACAGCATGCATACACAACCATGTTCAAAGTTCTGTAATTTTAATAAATACTAACGGCATACACATTCACAACCACGTTCAAAGTTCTGTAATTTCAACACATACTAACTGCATGCATACACATTCACAACCATGTTCAAAGTTCTGTACTTTCAACACATACTAACTGCATGCATACACATTCACAACCACGTTCAAAGTTCTGTACTTTCAACACATACTAACTGCATGCATACATATTCACAACCATGTTCAAAGTTCTGTAATTTCAACAACCAGTAATTGCAAACATATTCACAACCATGCTCAAAAACTTCTGTAATTCAACAAATAGTAACTCTATATACATCCTCAGAAATATACAAAAAGTTTTAAAAGTTATAGCCAATTAAATCAGTTATGCTATTTTTTTTTGTAACTATCACCTATCACCATAAGTTGTATACATGTGTGTGTTATTTGACTTTGAAATAAGATGTACTGATGTAGTGATCTTAAATGCATTCAACAAACACTCATGGTCCTACAACTGTAAAAATAACATTGACACAATACTAGAAATTCACAGTCCTGAAAATGAATCAGCTGCAGACTTTGTTTAATGACACACAAACAAGACCATGTGTTAATTTCCACTACTACAAACCCTCTAAAGTGCGCAATATGTTTTGTATCAATTATTTTGGTCCAGTGTAGCGTAAAATTTCAGCAAAAGTCTTTTAATCTTAATGATGACGACTTCTCAGGAATCCTTCCACTATTCTTTCACAACACCAGCGTTAAACACTCCAAATACACAATTTCATCTTCTAGAAATTCAACTCTGAATGCTCCTTTACAAATTTCCTGTCTATTCTCACAACGACAGCTGATAAAAACCGCCAGCCTTTCTTTAAATAATCACTCACTTACTACACAGTACTAGATATAAGGAAACATAGCTACATGTACATCTACTCTCTGTGCTGACCTCAATTTGAACTCTTGCGAACTTTCACAAATTGGGGTCTGAGTCCGCGTCCTTTGTCGGGAAATTTTCAATCCACTTTTGGGCCTTTGTGTTTTTATCAAAATTGTTTTTTTATAATTTTCACTTTCTCGATATAAACCCCCTGATGTTATAATTAGAAAGATATGTACATCCGAAGCGTGTTTCATTTCTAATGTTTCAATCTCCCTACTATATTAAACATCGGAAGATTTATTTTTCATGTGTGAGACGGGTAATTACTGATATTATTTCCTTACAGATTACATTAAAGGTCATCAACTCATATTTTGTCATCTGACTGACTAAGTCTATCAATCATATTCAGGAATTCTAGGTATATATTCATCATTTATCTTCTATGAAATTTTTAAACTTTAGTGAATGAAATACATTTGTGATCACTCCATACTGCAAGAAAATATGCTAATGATATGTAAATTGTATTATGCTAATTATATGCTAATACATATGTAAATGAGATTTTCCTATTTTTTTCAAATTTGTGGCAAAATTGGCCTCATCTAATTTCAATCTGATGTGATTAGTGGTCTTTGTTTAAGATTTCAAAACTATTGTGACACAAAGTATACAAATTTTGGAACTGATTTTGAAAAAGAATTCTAGTAAAATACTTCTTGAAATTCCCTCGGGTACATGTGGATTCTTACTCACATATCTGAATCAAACATAGTTCTAAAAACACTTTAAATAGATCAGCAAACATACAAAAAGATTGATATGACAACCACAAATATACATTACAAGTTATTTTGCTAGTATCAAATAAAATCAGGGCAAGTCATCTTTTATTTCAGACTTGAGTGTGTACAATGTTCGTCCACTCACACACCTAATGTTTACCCTTTCACCTTTCGTTAGTTAACTACACCCACATGATCTATTGACCCCAGAACTTAACCAGTCCAATAAAAATGACATACACATCAGTTCCTTGTATTTTATTGTCACTTAAAAATTACAAGATAAACAAATCTACATGTGCATTCTACTACACTACACTTCACTCAACACCATTTAGGTTCTCACCTTCATTAAAACTCTTTTCACAGAAGCTTGCCCAAGCTGTTAGACAAACTATCAAGACCAGTGATCCTGATCACAAGACTTCATGTTGAGATAGACACCATAAAGATAACATACAAACATCATATACACAGTGTGGACTCTTTATTTAGTTTACGATAGAAACAGTAACTGTATGAAAGAAAGAGTTCAGTTGGCTGCTGACCATGGATTTTGTTTGAACTTCAAGAAATTATACCTCATGTCTATTGTAATTATAATAGTGTGCATGCTGTTAATGTTTATATCATTAACTAAATAAAGAGTCCACACAGTGTAAGTGCTGTTTGTGTATTATCTTTATCTCAACACGAAACCTTACTTGTGATCAGGCTCACTGATTGATAGTTCGTTTAATAGCTTGGGCAAGCTTCTTCGAAAAGAGCCATAACTAATCAATATCGTCTGATTCCAACATTACTTCCTACAGTATATTTCAATAACGTTCCTTGGATTTGCAACAACGTTTCAATTACTAACCCATTTTCTGAAGTATTTACGTACTATTCCACTGAATATACAAATGATTAATTTAATTCAAGTTGTCAACATTTTCTTCTTCAAGGACATAATTTGCAACAAATTTAGGTGTAAAGAACCTGTTGTGACAAACAAAGCTGTAGAAAAGAATTGGTCAATAATAAAAGAATCAGCCTAAGTAATAATTACATGTATGAATCCATGGATAACACTAATCTAAGAACCTGGGATTTAATCCCTGGAATTTAAAATAATTTCTGAAAAACAAAATAGTGCACACCTCCTAAAACACTAGAACTGCAACATGTAATAATATTATTAAACTTTATTCGTCCAAATAAATTCAGAAAGTTGTTGAATGGTTGCCGCAAGACAACCGCTCTATGCCCTAGTGTTGAAGAAGCAGAAGGAAGTCGGAGTACCAGTGGGAAAACCTGCGTTGTTCGGCTGAGTTAAACTGAGCATCACCCTTCTTACATACAGACCTGGTTAAATTTTTAATCAAACCAGCCGACATCAGTTGGGTTCGAACACAGACTGCAGAGGTAAGAGGCATACGAGCTTTCCACTCGGCCACCAACAACTCGCATTAATGTATTAATACTGGGTAGATGTGTTTCAATCCTAGCTGTACTTGCTTGTCACTTCCCTAACACATAATTTATTAGTTGGTTGTGGTGGGTAAGGTCTGTTATTACCATATTTCAATTTGCTTGACTGCCATCGAACTATTCCATCATCAGGATATTGACAGTTTCCTTACTGAAGGAGTGCATGATAGTCTTTCAAGAGAATCAACCTACCAATATGTCTAGTTACGTTGAGAATCAACATACCAATGTATCTAGGTATGAGTTTCTATCATTTTTTGCATAAAACGTTTAATTTTTTTTTTTTTTTTTTTTTTTTTTTTGGGGGGGGGGGAATCTAATAAATATTCCATATAAATATCACTCACTGTAACATATTTATTTAATATCTAATGTCAATTTCCATGGTTATAACATCTTTGTAATAATCTATCGCATTTTCGCATTTTGTTTTTCAAATTTTAGTCATACACCTCATCACTTCACGAATAACAAACAGCAGGCGAAATCAAAATAACAACAACAAAGTGTTTACTGAAATGCCAGAAAACCTTACACTAATGATATCCCTGGAGACAATTAGTGTTCCAATACGCAGACATAACATCAACAGAATGTATTTGAATCTATTGATGTCGTGAGTCTATGACCACTGAATCATTATTTTGGACTAACAAATTAGATTTGTAGTCTACGTTGACCACTTACAGTTTTCAAACTATTGTAGAATTAAGCCGTAGTTGAAATAATTTACACGTAGCTGTATATACATCCCAGCTTTAAATTTAATGATGATACTAGTGTGTTCCATTTCAAATCAGGAGCTTTCACTGTAGTTGGTAATCAGATGCGAGCAAGTTAAACGAAGGGGATATTAACGAAATTCCTGCATCCCAGAGGATGCAGTGATAATTTTTATTGGGGTCCCAAGTCCATAATTATGTGTAAAAACGCAAAAATATTGCATCATATAAAACCCTGCAAGTACATGTAGTTATCCCCAACTCCCGTAAAAAGTCTGCAAGATACAACATTTCCGCCAATGCTATCAGCAAGTACTCGCATGATTTAGAAGCGTTGTAGGGCTGAACAACACAACGTATCTTACAGTCTACCCAGTAAATTGCCTACCTACTTCTCAGTCTTTATGAAAACACTGCCTGAAAAAATACTACACAAACATTGGAAGAAAAGTGTAATTCACAAGTACACATTCTTTCTGTCAACACACTGGGGTCAATAAACCATGAATTGATGTACAAATATACCACCGCTTACCTCCATGAAAATTGCAAAATAGAAAGCATTTATAACTCACACTACATTATGCTCTAATAGCCCAACGACAAGCTTTCCAAAGAGCCTAAAAATACGTTCGGCCATTTCTAATGACGTCTTTCATTTTTATGATGTGTCTGAAGAACAATTAACAACACACATGATCACATTTTAATTATCTCGGCAATGTAGTGTAACAGTCTCATGCCTTGGCAATCAATTTCTGCTTAAATTAAAAGTAGTAAATTCAGATATTATCAGACATTTTCGTGACTATTAAGACACATTCATGTATCTACATGTTTGTGTGTCTTCTGAATTAGAACTCTTCAACTACCTCCTCAAAAAAGCAAATACAACTTACAAAGACTATTTCAAACCCCTGAGATGAAAAATTGTAAATCTGCAAAGTTTCCAACAAACCAATTTGAATTTCCAATAAAAAGAGACTGGAAACTCTATAAAATTTTACAACTGTCGATTCTAAACTAATGAAAACTGTTGAGAGAATCTTGTCTATTCTGTGTACTATTTCGAACTGATTTCAATCACAATAGTAAAGCACACAAACAAACAAACCCACAGACAAACAAACACACAAAGGCTGAGTCTCTATATATTTAGCAAGTACACTTTTAAATATTTTTATAACACTAGCCAGGCCTGTCATTTGAAATTATAAACCTTTACTATAAATACAGACAAAAGCCTACGACCGTTTTAACGGATACTTTGTCAATAAGTAATAATGGAGCTACATTTTCAGTTCACATACTACACGTGTACACATGAAGATTTACTGTCGTGTTGATAACCAGCCATCTTAAATGAAATGATATGAATCAATGAACTGTTATCGCAAACTAAACTCATTTGATAGTTTTAAATAAATTTGAAGTATAAGTTATTCAACCTAATCAGTGAACTGTTAAGGGTGGTAAGCAGGTAAAATCTATCTGAGTTCCCCAGTCGTTTTACCAGGGTTTCCCACCAGTGTTTTTGTTAAGGGAGGTAAGTAGGTAAAATCTACCTGACTTCCCCACATCATTAATGAGGATTCAATGTTTTCGTTAAGGGTGGCAAGTAGGTAAAATCTACCTGAGCCCAACAGGGCTTTTACCAGGGTTCCCTACCAGCGTTTTTGGTAAGGGCAGTAAGTAGGTAAAATCAATCTGACTTCGGGGGTCACTTTATCCTGACTTCCCAGGTCACTTTACCAGGGTCCCTACCACTATGTTTTTGTAAAGGGCAGTAACCAGGCAAAATCTACCTAAGTTCCATGGGTATTTATTTTATCAGGGTTCCCCACTAAAATTATGGTTCAAACGAGTCAAAGTACATGTATGGAGAAATATGCATGTTCTCCCACTTTTTTTACAAGGTTTTTCCAAACCTGAACATTGCTAATCATATATTGTTCATGACAAGTACCCTGACTAATAATGACAGTCATTGTAATTACTATAACTGTCTTTTCAGATTATGTAACTATAATTGGTTAATTGGATTAAGTCACAAAATTCTTGAATGTGCTTATCATTCCTTTTAATGTGAACATGTCTCACGCTTTACTCATAGTCACTGCCAGCATAATTAAAAGCTGGTCACTGCTCATTTTAGTGGTACCTGCAATATCTACAATTCTGCCATCATCCTGTACCACAATATGTAGCCGTATTCCATATCCAATCACATCAATAAACAGAAGTGACTTTCCATTGTTTATTTACATTCAATTAGTTGTCATTCAAAGTATATGTATTTTATAATATTTGTATCGCTGTAAACAATACATTATCCTCAACCTTCTCTGTTTACCAAATATCCAGTGTGTGTGTGTGTGTGTGTGTGCATGTGCGTGTGTGTGTGTATGTGAGTATGTGTGTGTATGTGTGTGTATGTGTGTGTGTGTGTGTGTGTGTGTGTGTGTGTGTGTGTGTGTGTGTGTGTGTGTCTGGGTGTATTCACTTTCCCCTTACCATACATGTGCAGTAAATCTTTCCCATGTATCAGTACCTTAAGTTCTACTTGCTGAGATTATAGCACAAATCTCCTTCACTATTTATTTTTGTTTGTATCCAGAAAGTCTCAGTTGTGTCACTAATCCTCTACAGTGTACTACAGCATTAACCACACAAAATAACAGCTGTTGTACCTCAAGTGTTTGTAGATTAATTAATTAATTAATTAGTGAGTTAATTAGTTCACTTTACTGAGACTTTAATATGCAGAAATAAACAACACAATCTTGTATCTTCCTCATCTGTCCTTATCCTAGGTAGTGAGTGTTCACGAAGTGTGTCCTCGAAGTCAATTTCATGCATGACTGACACACAGCTATTTCTTTAGGCTCCACAAATATTTTGGTGTTCCCCAATTTCTTACGATTTGGCGACTACAAAGAAAATCTATTTTTGATCATTTTCACAACAAATTGTGTCAGAAATTCCATTTTTTTAAAATCATGTTCAAATGTTGTCTCACGTTAGTGGAGATACCATTCATGGGGTTATGATTACCTGCAGCTTTCCCTCTAGATAATGATAGCCAAATTTTGTTGTTCGGAGTCAAAATGAGAAAAACTGGCATTTCTTGTGAGTCACCACATATTAATTAGAGATAAGGGAACACCATATTTTGGTGCATCACTAGAAATTGTGTACGTCAGTGGTGCGTCAAATTGGCTAAGAGGGCACACTGATTCACTGTATTATAATACCAGGCAAGCTTGAAGAACTCTACCTGACATTACCTGTCCAACTACAGTATATATAATGTTTTCAAACTCTGATATTTTGGTTCGGGATGATAAAATAAAGGGACAGGTTTATAAATGTTATTCCTGACTCCACTGCATGCAAAAGACTGATATAAATTGTTTAATTACAGTGAAACTTTTATACAATGTTATCTCATTCTAATTTACTTCCCCAAAATAAGCTGTTCGGACAACTTCCTTCCAAACGCTTTGGAGTAAGACTTATCACACTATTTTATTAACCATATTTGGCAAGCAGGATATTTTGTGTACAGAACATCACTGACGTTCAAGTTCAAAATCCTTCAATTTTTGGGGAGAAAGGGATATCTACTCTGCAGACCATCACTCAAGTTCAAGATCAAAATTCTACATTCAATACTAAACTGCAAAAAAGGGCTTGTTCATCTGTTATGTTCATGTTTAAAAGATATTCTCAAAAAATTATGTTTGGACTTGAGAACTCTATCAATCACTGTCAAGTGAAATGTTTTTCCCTGTTCAGATGTTTAGATGTTCTAATAATTCTGTATTGCTCCTGTGCTGTCAATGCTTTCACTTGTTATCACATGAACTTTAGGGACACATGCAGATTAGTGGACCACGGATAGTTGGAAAGACAAATTGGTTTATGCTAGGGGGTTCAACACCATCCTTAGCCCTGACTTGACAGTTATTTTTTTAAGCAACATAACTTGAAAAACTGATTCGCTTTTCTTTTACGTTGACCACAAACGACCGAAACGGACATGCAACTTACAACTTGTTGACTTCCTGAAGAAAAACACCTGTTGCATAAGTTCGGTATACATTAGTTTTGGAACTGCGCGGTTGTCCAGTTTATGGCACTCGTAACGAAAATGTAGCTACTTATTGATGGTAACATGCTGGATGACGAAGCAGGTTTATTGACAAGCCTCCGATGTAAATAAATTTGTGCGTCTGCTTTCAAACCGAAACTATTTACGCGGTCCAACCCCCAAACATGTTAGCGCTTCGCGTCTAATAGATTTATTTCATTGTGGTCGTGTTCTATCCCCATTCGTCCCCAAAAACGTTGGCATTTTTTAAGTTTGTCAAGTGCATTTAATTCTTGGCAAATGTCCATGGTACACCGTAATCAACAGAAAACGAAAATAAAAGGAAGCCGTTCACACAGGCTTTGAGAATGACACACTATACTATAGTATAATAAATGACAGTTCTTAGCTTACCTTTCCCGGGTCATCCTTTGAACGCGGTACCTTCAGGAAACACTTGTTAAGGGACAGGTTGTGCCTGATTGAATTCTGAAAAAAAAGAGGGAAAACACACAACATGTTAGGAAAATGTCAAGATATAAAATTGGCTGAAATGACACTCTACCTAAAAGCAACGTATACGGGAAATATGTATGTGTGACGTTCGTTACTTGCACAGGGAAGACGTAGTGACACCTGCATTGTGCAACGCCTTCTCGCATTTATTTACATTCGGAAATTCTTACCTTCCAGCCATTGCCAGCTTCTCTGTAATAAGGAAAATTTTCGCAAATCCACTGGTAAATTTCACTTAGTGTCATCTTCTTATTTGGTGAACTGTTTATTGCAAATGTTATCAAATTTGCGTATGAGTACGGAGGTTTCCCATCCTTATGTTGCTGAGCTTCATTCTGATCTAACGTCGCTGTTGGATCAAGCGGTGATCCGGGAGTGTTCCTCATCGGGATTATCCCTCTTTTCTGGTTTAGTACACTGTTTGGTAGTTGCTGTCCTTTACCGCCAACCGAGTTGCTGCCCATGGCACCTCCAACGGTTAGACGAGGCAACCAGTCCATTGCGGTCAAGCTGCTCTCTAAACTTTGCGACTCCGCCATCTTGGTTCTCTTTCGTACTGGAGACATATAACTCCCTCCCGGGGTCACTTGTATCTATTCGCTAATATCGAATAAATTACCCATTATCAGCAGAAAACTCTCCAAAAATAAAACCTCACATGACAAAATATTTTAATAAGCTATTTGTCATGATCTTAATTGTTATATATGCAAGACATGTCGTGAATATTTCCCAATATGCATGTAAGCACTAAAGTAGTGCAGCGGACTCACAGGACTGATTACAGCTACTGAGCATCATACCCCCTGCGATGAGTTCCATGGCAGCAGTCACGCAGTGACATCATTTTCCCGCGAAATTATAATCGAAAAGTTCGCCACCACAGTTAATGTTTTTGAAAATTGCCATAATTTTCGTGGTATTACTATGATTAGTGTACGTTTAAAACAAAATTGCCGAATAAATCTAAAAGTCAGCAATTACGTATTTCTGTATGTATTTCGAATGCACGAAATATTTAGACATTGAAACTACTGTTCTCTGAAAGCATCATAGCATTAATGATTTATTTTAAACACAGAATTAGAAGCACTGAGATGTGACAAGGTGCACGTGTCCAGATGAATGGTCCAGAAAATAATGCCATTAATTGCCTTCGGGTCATGGACATTGTACGCAAAACCTAGAATTCATGTAGCTATGCATAATATGAACCCTAGTGATATTTTATTTAAAAAGAGAACTAAAATGTAACAAAAATTAAGGTGTCGAGCCGGGAGGACAGTGGTCCAGAAATAATGCTTGTTCAGGCATGAATGTGCATGGAGTTGGCCTATGTCACTTGACCACGTCTTAATATTGATTGCGAAACAGGTGTTTGCGAAGAATTAATGTAAACTCGTTTTTGTGTATTTTTTTTCACCAACGGGTTTTGCGATCACTCGAGATTTATCTTTCATTCGAAATGTATTTTTTTAAAAATCATCCGAATGTTTAGACAAAAGAAAAAACAGTAATAAAAAAGTCTCGTTGCTAGTCTTGTACGTACGATACGTCTTACATCACGATCGTTGTTTTGCTTCGGTTTGTGAGATGAGATGAGATGAGATGAGATAAGATGAGATGAGATGAGATGAGATGAAAATTACAGACCGCGATGTCCATGATGTAAACAGAGATCTATATAGAAGGACTAGTTCGGGAAATGTTGCCTGACTGGGCATGTTGTCGTTTTGGCCCGAGGATATATATCTTCCTACTCGTACGTATCATAGCCCTGCTCTTTAAGGCATGTTATGAGGCTATACTAGTATGTACACCTACATATCTATACACGTACACACCTTGAATGTTCAAATACGTTTCAGACGTGTATTCTCGAACAGAACACGATAATTATAAGCGGATGCAGACCTCAGTGGTACGCGTCACCGGTCACCCAATCTGATTATATCATACTAGATGGCAGTTAGTGAACTTAACGCGATTTCTCAGTTTATTTACGTGTCCCTCTCTTTCCTACGTCGTATTTTTTTTCTTCATGGTCGAGCGCCTTGTTCTTTCTGGCAACAAATAAAACACGACAATAAACGTAAAGAAACGCCACTATTCTCAAATTTTAATGAGTTTGGATACCAACCACACACACAAATTCTAAGTCAAAGGAAACAGAAGCTTCCAAGATACATATTATATCATGTCCATGGGAGATTTTTATTTCAGGGTTCATAATCTTCGGATTTTTTTTTTAAGGGTAAACTTTTGTTTTATTTTATTAGTTATCAGTCCCCACTCGGCTTTCGTAGAATTCTCTTTCAAGTTGCTTTGCATGGAGGTGGTACTTTGCAAGATCTCTTCCGTTGTCGACTTGCAAGTTTCAATGACAGTATACAGTACTATAGTCGATGTAACGTCAGCTCACGATCAGTTAGCACTCAGACCACTAACGAATCATGATAGTAGCAAATTTGACTATTACTACGTAGACGTCGAACGGTTACGTACTTAGCTAGTAGCTCAGACATCGTCACGCGTCATCATCATATTTGCTCGACGTTCGCCGGCGTTCGATCGAGTGGTTGTGCTGAGTCATGGTCAGTTTCATTGGGTTGTTGATTGCAGTTGGATATTGACACAAACTATTCAATCTTACCAATAGAGGGCGTTTGTTTTTAAAATACTAGTATATCTCTCACACATCATGTGTACACATTTACTAGAGTCTGGTTCACAGGGGCGTGTAATATTTCATAGATTGCTGTTTTCCAGGTCTACAGACTAAATATAACAACCTTTTGATTAATATCTATTCCTACATGTAAAGGGAAGATGTCATATACCCCCCCCCCCCTACGTACATACAACACGTAGGGGGGGGGGGGGGGTATGACATCGCTACCGATTTTATAAGAATATCGCCAATCCCTATAATAACGTCATTGTTCTGTATTAGGACCGTCATAGACAAGAATAAAACCATTTAGGAAAGGAATACGAGTTTACAAGCGACTGTGATTGCTCCGGATCGGAGCGAGGCAATGACTATAGTTTTTTTTAGATAAAACGTAGCAAAAACGACTGTCGACAGTCTAGACATTTTCCTTAATAAAACTAAAAATGGAAACGAACAAAATATTAAAATATGGCACGTTTTAACCAAGGGACTGTTGCCTAGGAAAGCCTAGGGGATTCACACTTCAGTCCCTAATTAGTCTAGAATTCTAAACTGGTATAGTATTACGTTTAAAAAAACTTCAATACTAATACCCTATTAGGCTTTCGTACTTATGAAATACACAATGTAAAAGTAATGTAAGTGGAGTGATCAATTATTGAAAGTTTTATTTCTTCGCCCATCATTACTAGCTGCAATAGTTTTGTTTTATTTACACAAATTACAGTACTTTTATATTCCTATCTTATTTTATTTTGTGTGACTCAACATTGTTCGTTTTACTGTTTATTTTCTTACGTGGTTTGCAAAGAAAAACAAGGTTCTAGCGGAGGACCCAAAGCGACGTAGCGAAACCGCCATGGTACTGCATCTACCATGAGCTATAGAAACAGAAGTGCACGAGGAACGAGTGAAACAGTCCCAATCAATAAATGCTAAATCCCGGGGCTGATTCTGAAGGAGTGAGAGTTGTCCGAACGAACGTAACTGATAATAACCAAGTTATTCTCAGCACACTTTTCGTCTTAAAGTCACAACTACAAGTTTTTCATTTTAATTAGCTAATAAACACCATTATAAAGTTTCTTCCTGATTTTCTGTAGCTAATTTGTCAGCAAAAAATATAGCTTGCATTCATGTCGAATAATCTGTGGACGAATTTGTTTGTCACAAGGATTATCGATATTTTTTCAAAATGGCTGCCACCAGGTTATGGATCTTGCCGGCCTGTTTTCTTGTAATTTTCTCTCAATTCTCTCCAACCCAAGCCTTATATGATGATCAAGTCGGTAAATTTGACTGGTAGGTAACATATTAGCACAACCATGTGCATTTTAAACATTTTATTTCATCAAGCTATGCTGATCTGCTGTGAAACAACACCGCCATGCGTGACCTGTTTCATTTTATCGAATGGGCCGGTGGCCTCTCTCCAGCCTATTTATGGCAGTCGCTGGCATTCTATCGTCGTCTCACTTTAAGAATCGTAAAGTGTATCACCTCCGTAAATATATCACCGTGCAGAGAAATTACAACGTTTCTACTCACAGTATTTAGATAAGTAGTCTATTGTCATATTTAGATCAATTTTAAAATTGAATGATTGATGAGCTCAGTACTAATATTAATATACGATAGATGTGGTATTGATGTACAAATGCTTTCTACTAGACAAAGGCGCTATACATGCAAAAATAAAATACACGAGAAAATAAAAGACATTAGCATTGTTGTTTTAAATATGCGATTTTCTCATATTTTCATTTTCAATTAGTTATCATTTTATGCATTGTATGCTCCGCTCCCGAGGGAGTTTAGGGCCATTGTGCTGGTGTGGTATATCATGGATCTATTATCTCAATATCACACTGTAGATGGTAACAGAGGTAATACTGTTATTGCCTGAAGCTCTCCATACAACATGCATTATGATACACTTATAATTTCAAATTTCAAATAATGTATTTCACCCCTGAAAATGAAATGACTGTTTCATCGCAGTCATATCCTAAGATAAGCTATGTAGTACTACATCAAATAAT
This sequence comes from Glandiceps talaboti, assembly GCF_964340395.1. NCBI lineage: Eukaryota > Metazoa > Hemichordata > Enteropneusta > Spengelidae > Glandiceps > Glandiceps talaboti. Next base: position 4,143,342 of record NC_135569.1, read on the forward strand.
GATATATTATTAATACCCAATATTTTTCTGCCAAAAAATACAAGTGACCTGACCAACATTTTGTACAGTAAGCCTTGTCACTTGAAGTCAGAAAACACATATTGACAAAACCCATAGGTGATGAGTATTTTCTGCTGAATGATGAAAAATATTGAAGAATAATATAGTTATACCTCCTCAAGCATTATTTAGCTAAATATACGAAAACTAATTTCAATTTACAAAAGTTAATATACATGTGTAACTCATAATATGATCTGTAGTCTTAAAGGACAGCTGATTCTACTAGTATTTCATCTATCCTAACTTCCATTTATATAAACACATTTCTAAAACAATTTCTAGATCTTATTGAGAGCAAAATATAATTACATGAAAATGTTGAAAGCATTATGTGTGTGTTGTAACAAAAATGATCAGGAATTACGCCTGACAATACTGATGATATATCAGGGAAAATTTGGGATTCTCTTCCAAAAAAATGTTTTGATTTGTGAGTAGAAACTTTCATTTGATGTTATAAACCCTGTCCATGAACACCAGTGTGCCCTCTATGCCAATGTGACGTGCCACTGACGCACACAATTTCTAGTGATGCACCAATATTTGGTGTTCCCCTATCTCTTACTATTTGGTGACTTACAAGAAATCCCAGTTTTTATCATTTTGACCCACAACAACAAAATTTGGCTATCACTAGAGGGCACACTGGTGTACATTATTCTCAAACAATATTCATATTACCCATTAATTATAATTTTATTTATTTCTGTATAGGAGAAGACAGTTTATTGGCAAATCGAAGTTTGTGACCTTTGACCAGACCCCATCTGGTAGTGGTCGTAGAGTGCTAGTAGCAACTGAATCTAATGTATTGGCATCAGTTAATGCAAGGACTGGAGAAATTGTATGGAGACAGGTTCTGAATAGTGGAGATAGAGGGCATATTGATGCCTTGCTACACCAGGACAACTGTAAGTTATTTAATCGCAACTATTTGCCTTATTTATTTCTCCGTTTCCCATGGCCAAACCAACCCATAGACTAAACGATTTGTCACTGTATACACCCCATAAACTCTTGTTACAAACTGGTATTTATCTAATGGTTAACATGAGCAGCAAAAATGATGAATTTGCCATTGTATAAGCCAACCCTATGTTTATGTAACCTGACAAAAAACTTAAGGAAAACTCCTGTATGGCTAAATCAGGAAATATGGTACTGATAGTGTATTGATAACATATTGTGTCATATTGAATGACATGTTATAATATGCATGTCTTCAACACTGAAACAAACTCTGACATGTTTATTTTAACACATACACACATATACATTGGGGATCAGACATTTCTCTTCATGTGAAAGTATTATTATGATATTGTCATTCAAAGATTACTAAAGCTCAAGGATGGTAGAACACTTTTGAAGCATGGTAGAAACCTGCCAGGCATGGCAGCCTAGATGGCAAGGATGGTGTTAGCACCATGCTTTCTTTTAGTGAGAAGAACACAGCTTGGCAGAAACCTGCTAATCCTGACAGCCTGTGTGGCTCGGAGCCTAGGACATTGTTCGTGCTTTCTCTATAGTTGAATGAACACTTCTTGTAGATGCAAAATTTACAGTTGATTACTTACATACATGTATTCCATAAGCTTAGCTTTGTACACTTGAATTTGATGAAATTAAATGATATCATATTTACAAGATGAATGTGATGGATTATTTTCACAGATTTTATCACTCTTTCTGGATATGGTAGAATTCTGAGATCTTGGGATCCAGCCACTGGGTATCTAATATGGGAAGAATTGACTGATACTACAGTTGAAGAGCAACCAAAGTATGTCATTGAATTGTTTCTGTACATGTATTATGGGTTGTTAGTATGGGTTGTAGTATGGGTTGTATTATGGGTTGTAGTATGGTTGTAGTATGGGTTGCATTATGGGTTGTATTATGGGTTGTATTATGGATTGCATTATGGGTTGTAGCATGGGTGTTGCATTATGGGTTGTAGCATCGGTGTTGCATTATGGGTTGTATTATGGATTGCATTATGGGTTGTAGCATGGGTGTTGCATTATGGGTTGTATATAGGTTGTAGTATGTGTTGTATTATGGGTTGTATTATGGGTTGTATTATGGATTGCATTATGGGTTGTAGCATGGGTGTTGCATTATGGGTTGTAGTATGGGTTATATTATGGATTGTATTAAGGGTATATTATGGGTTGTAGTATGGGTTGTATACAAGGTTTGAGTTCTACCTACATGTATAGTAAGTGATGCTTATGTATGCTTCAGTATGAAAGTAGAATACTACCTTTCAGTATGCAGCAACAGTTACCTCCCAGCAACAGTTACCTCCCAGCAACAGTTACCTCCCAGCAACAGTTACCTCCCAGCAACAGTTACCGCCCAAAAGGTATATAGTGTGCAAATATTCTGTGTACACACTTGCACTGTGTACACATCATCATGGGGTTCCATTAACAGTATATAATACAAGTAATATTTATATTCAAATACAGATATGCTACTGCAGCAGTTGCTGACAGAGATAAAATTGCAGTCTTAACATCAACTTCACTGTCATTACATTCTATAAAAGAAGGCGCTCTGTTATGGAGGAAGAAATTACCAAACAGGTAGTGTATCATTTGTATGTGTGTTACATGTGAATTCAAATCCAAATTCACAATTTTCATCAGAATGACAAATTCCATAGTTACAGTTTACCTCTAGGTGGCGGTATGATCACTCAACAGAAGCGAGGGACATTGAACTACATGTACGCTAGAGGTCAGCTGTAACTATGGAATTTGTCATTTCGATGAGGATACTGCCACCTAGAGGTCAGTTTAAATATGTCATTTCGAGGAGGATACCACCACCTAGAGGTCAGCTGTAACTATGGAATTTGTCATTTTGATGAGGGTCATCAATCAGGAAAACATTGAGGTGTCATCATGCAGGTTGTTGAAATGGTCGTCAAAATGACATAAAAAATGAACCTATTTGAGAATCAAAAATGGCTGCCAAATATTGTGCTAACTCTATGGGAAAATGAGTGTGTTGAGGAGCCCTAAATTTCTTCTATTATTGCAAAAAGACCAAGAACAACCTTTCTTATGGTGAACTTTGGAGAGATTTGAAAGACTTTGATGTTCAAGGAAATTGGTCCCTGGGACAGACATTCTACCTTAAAAGTACATGTATACCAAAGCTTGACTGTACACTCGATAATTATTGATTTTTAGTAGATTATTTATATTAATGACAATTTAATTGCTGAAAAACACATCTCAATGCTCTTTTACATTTACAGTACTACAAATGTAGATACATGTACATGGATAAAAACATGACAATAACAATTACAACAATTTACATGGCTAAAATGATAAATATTCCAAAGTTTATGAACCTAAAATGACAAAACAAATTGTACTGAAGTATATGATTTGTGTCTGTTTTCAGTGATTCTGTAAACTATCAGTGGGTCCATGCTAATGATGAAATAGTGTATGCCATCGGTTTGGTGGACAACTCTCACTTCTCTGTTGTCAGTTATCATCTTGACAGTGATGGTGAGCAAATTTCACAGGTATGTAAATTAGGTAGTATGGTAAGCATCCCGTTGGTTGACAAGTAACACATGGATGTCACATGTTATTAACAGGAGAATAGAATCACAAGTGTTAAATTTTTATAACGAATGCATTTTGTCATTGATTGAATGATTGATTGATTGATTGATTGATTGAATGAATGGTTGATTTAATGTTAGGTTGATTGAATGATTGGTTGATTGAATGATTGGTTGATTGATTGATTGAAGGAATGAATGAATGATTAATGATTGATTGATTGATTGATTGATTGATTGATTGATTGATTGAAGGAATGAATGAATGATTAATGATTGATTGATTGATTGATTGATTGATTGATTGATTGATTGATTGATTGATTGATTAACTGACCTACTTATCATATTTCTTCAGAGACCACTGCCAGCTGCTTGGGCATCACTGAATGCTATGGAATGTGCCATAGTTGGTATGACGCATCTAGTGTGTGTGGAGTCCCTAACTAAGTCACTGCATTCACTGGCTTTGAAGGATGGTGCATCATTTCTCAATACACCAGTCATAGTAAGTGAAATTAGTTATGTAATGTTTAGATCCTTTTTGATGCTGCAAAGGTTGATTTTGGATTTTAATGTTCAAGACAACTCTTTTTTCCTCCTTGAAAAAAAACAATAAAATAACATCGACCAAAACTCAATAAATTACAAATGTTTAGTAGTCTATGTGTCCTGGACTACTGCTAATTTGGTAGTCTAGATACAATGTTTAGTAGTCTATGTGTCCTGGACTACTGCTAATTTGGTAGTCTAGATACAATGTTTAGTAGTCTATGTGTCCTGGACTACTGCTAATTTGGTAGTCGAGATACAATGTTTAGTAGTCTATGTGTCCTGGACTACTGCTAATTTGGTAGTCTAGATACAATGTTTAGTAGTCTATGTGTCCTGGACTACTGCTAATTTGGTAGTCTAGATACAGTGTTTAGTAGTCTATGTGTCCTGGACTACTGCTAATTTGGTAGTCTAGATACAATGTTTATTAGCCTATGTGTCCTGGACTACTGCTAATTTGGTAGTCTAGATACAATGTTTAGTAGTCTATGTGTCCTGGACTACTGCTAATTTGGTAGTCTAGATACAATGTTTAGTAGTCTATATGTCCTGGACTACTGATAATTTGTTAGTCTAGATACAATGTTCAGTAGTGTTTGTGCCCAAGACTTCTGCTAAATTTGAGCCCAGTATGGAAAGCCACAACTGACTTAAGTGTGCAATTACTATTATTGTATGTGCAAATACTATGTTATTATGTGCATTTAATAGTTTATTATGTGCTTACCTTAAATTATTATGTGCATACTGTATTATTCTATGTACAGTTACTATTACTATATGTGCAAACACTATGTTATTATGTGCATTAAATAGTTTATTATGTACAGTTACTATTATTGTATGTGCAAACACTATGTTAGTATGTGCATTTAATAGTTTATTATGTACAGTTACTATTATTGTATGTGCAAACACTATGTTAGTATGTGCATTTAATAGTTTATTATGTACAGTTATTATTATTGTATGTGCAAACACTATGTTATTATGTGCATTAAATAGTTTATTATGTGCAAATCTTAAGTTATTATGTGCATACTGTATTATTATATGTACAGTTACTATTATTATATGCGGTAACACTATGTTATTATGTGCATTAAATATTTTATTATGTGCAAATCTTAAGTTATTATGTGCATACTGTATTATTATATGTACAGTTACTATTATTATATGCGCTAACACTATGTTATTATGTGCAAATCTTAAGTTATTATGTGCATACTGTATTATTATATGTACAGTTACTATTATTATATGTGCTAACACTATGTTATTATGTGCATTAAATAGTTTATTATGTGCAAATCTTAAGTTATTATGTGCATACTGTATTATTATATGTACAGTTACTATTATTATATGCGCTAACACTATGTTATTATGTGCATTAAATATTTTATTATGTGCAAATCTTAAGTTATTATGTGCATACTGTATTATTATATGTACAATTACTATTATTATATGCGCTAACACTATGTTATTATGTGCAAATCTTAAGTTATTATGTGCATATTGTATTATTATATGTACAGTTACTATTATTATATGCGGTATTAAACACTACGTCGTTATGTGCATACAGTAGTTTATTAAGGGCTTTCGTTAAGATCCCCCGCTAGAGGGCACACTTTCTCGCCGATTCAAACACGCACGCGCAGACTCGAGTTGCTGTTGTGTTATCCTTTTGTGAGCACGTCCCGTCGTCGTCTGTCATGGAGTCCCACGTCTGTTCTGTCAGATTTAGGTCTGTCAGCTTTCACAGCACGTTTCTTGACAGAGGGAGTCACTTTCTCTCATGTGCTCGACATGACTGAGGAAAATTTAATAAGTTTTGGTGTCAGAAGATTGGGTATGACCGACTTGATTTAAGAAGTCGGTGCCGGGAAGCTTTGGGGCGGGCCGGGCCTGGGAGCTGACAGGGGGTCCAACTCGTGCGGCAACTAGATCGCCTAGTGACGTCTAGATCGAGATCTACCGTAACTAAGGGGAGAACCGTTTGATTTCTGGGGGGGGGGGGGGGGGGGTATGGAGGAAGTAGGTATGGGAGCAATTTTTTTTCCCAGTCAGAGTGACAGCAATTTTTTTTTCTACTGTCAGTCCTGCATCAATTTTTTTTTTCAAATGGAGTAGCAGTGCAATTTTTTTTTAATTAATCATTAAGTTTGAATGCGTTGTTCATACTTATACCACGTCACAATGGTTCACAACTGTACCTCTAAATAACTTGTTCTGTGCAAGTAGAAGAATTAGCAGTTAGTATGAAAGACGTCTGTCTACGTTAAATTACAACTTTAAATTATAGAACAGTTCCAAAATCAACTCTGATCAGTACTAAACTTGCTTTTCTTTGAATCAGTCAATTCCTGTAAGTTCTCAGGGAAGATATTATTTTTTGTATTTCGTTATATTTGTTGTTCCTCAATTTTCATTCTCAACTTGAGAAAGATTTATTTGTACATCTTTATAAGAGATTTATATTGAAAGAAAAACACTAGATTTTAACACTAGTCTATTGACTCCTGTCTTGTTTTTTAAATTGTCTTAATTTACAGAAACCAAATAGTCCCCTTCAGATATTGACTGTGTCATTGAGATATTGCAACAAAAATCCTGAAATATGTTTTCTTGGGTCAGAAAAGGAAAGGAAAACTTATTAAATTTTCCTCAGTCATGTCGAGCACATGAGAGAAAGTGACTCCCTCTGTCGAGAAACGTGCTGTGAAAGCTGACAGACCTAAATCTGACAGAACAGACGTGGGACTCCATGACAGACGACGGCGGGACGTGCTCACAAAAGGATAACACAACAGCAACTCGAGTCTGCGCGTGCGTGTTTGAATCGGCGAGAAAGTGTGCCCTCTAGCGGGGGATCTTAACGAAAGCCCTTAATAAACTACTGTATGCACATAACGACGTAGTGTTACCGCATATAATAATAGTAACTGTACATATAATAATACAATATGCACATAATAACTTAAGATTTGCACATAATAACATAGTGTTAGCGCATATAATAATAGTAACTGTACATATAATAATACAGTATGCACACAATAACTTAATATTTGCACATAATAAAATATTTAATGCACATAATAACATAGTGTTAGCGCATATAATAATAGTAACTGTACATATAATAATACAGTATGCACATAATAACTTAATATTTGCACATAATAAAATATTTAATGCACATAATAACATAGTGTTACCGCATATAATAATAGTAACTGTACATATAATAATACAGTATGCACATAATAACTTAATATTTGCACATAATAAAATATTTAATGCACATAATAACATAGTGTTACCGCATATAATAATAGTAACTGTACATATAATAATACAGTATGCACATAATAACTTAATATTTGCACATAATAAAATATTTAATGCACATAATAACATAGTGTTAGCGCATATAATAATAGTAACTGTACTTATAATAATACAGTATGCACATAATAACTTAAGATTTGCACATAATAAACTATTGAATGCACATAATAACATAGTATTTGCACATACAATAATAGTAATTGCACACTTAAGTCAGCTGTGGCTTTCCATAGCCCAGCATGCAACATGGTTTTGGTGGAAAGCCCAGTAAAAACCATACATGGTGAGTATTGATAGATTTGGCATATTACCCTCTGGAGACTGACATAGTATGATAGTAACATAACTCTATTATTCTCATCTAGGCACTAGGTGTACCAGATTCTAATGTTACCTCCCTGGGAATGACCTCACTTCTGCCAACCAGGTCAGAGTTCGTAGTTCATGTCAATCCAGAACATTCTATGATGGTGAGACTGGACAGTGGTAGTATTAAGTTGGTAGTGGATTTACCAAAGGTAATTACATTGTGTGTGTGTGTGTGTGTGTGTGTGTGTGTGTGTGTGTGTGTGTGTGTGCGTGCGTGCGTGCGTGCGTGCGTGCGTGCGTGCGTGCGTGTGTGCGTGCGTGCGTGCGTGCGTGTGTGTCTGTGTCTGTGTCTGTCTGTCTGTCTGTCTGTCTGTCTGTCTGTGTGTCTGTGTCTGTGTGTTTCTGTGTTTGTGTGTGTATCTGTCTATGTCAGTGTCTACCTGCCTGTCTGCCTGCCTGTCTGTCTGTCTGTCTGTCTGTGTCTGTGTCTGTGTCTGTGTGCCAGGGTGTGTGCCTGTGTCTCTTCTCTGTCTGTCTGTCTGTCTGTCTGTCTGTCTGTCTGTCTGTCTGTCTGTGTCTGTCTGTCTGTCTGTCTGTCTTTCTGTCTGTGTGTGTGTGTGTTTGTGTGTGTGTTGCTGTCTGTCTGTCTGTCTCTCTGTGTATCTGTCTGTCTCTGTCTCTCTGTTTCTCTGTCTGTGGCTGTATATTTAAAGCCTACTATGGTATTTTCAACACAGAAAAGATATAAATATGTTTAAGTGTTTATTTATGAATCTCTTTTTGACCATTGTTTAAACTATCTATGTACATGTTTATTGTTTGATTCCATTTCAGGTTTTCCTAGTCACGGCAGAATCAGTTGCACAACAGGATGTCATTGTTACCATGGAAAGGAAAACAGACTTGGTAAGATATTGTTTACTTTTGAAATCTTGATCCTTAAAAAGTTAAAAGTTTGAGAAGAATAGAATCCTTTCATTAGAATGCACCCTTGGGACCAGTTTGCCTGAATTTCAAAGTTCTCAAAAAATTTTGGTTGAAATATGAAGGCTTTGGTCCTTTTGAAATAAAAAAGGAAGAGATTTTGGGGTTCATTGTCTTGTTTTCAGGGAAGTCAACAATCTTTTATTTTCTAATAGCGTTAACACACTGTTTATAGCGGCCATATTGGATTTTTATAATTTTGCTTGATTTTGATAACATTTTGACCTGTATTTCGAAAATTTGTATGGTGACCCCAGATTTTTGTTGTGATTTTAGTATTTTGGGAACATCGTGTCTGCTGTCCTCATGTTACAATATGCTGGCCTTCACATCTTGCCACCAAACTGCTTGTGAATAGCACTCCTAGTGGCAAAACCATGAAATGTTTTGTCTTTCCTATAACCAGAATATGGGATATGATATTGTTTTTTGTTATTATTTATTTGTAGGTGTTTGTTCTCAGTGGTCTTGACATTAAGACAGGTACTAAAATCAAGGATTCTAAACAGTTGGTGACAATACAGAAACATCATGGACTACCAACAAAGGTAAACAGATCAATTAATTTAGTTTTAATTCTCATTACCTGATATAGCATTTTACCAACTAGGTATGAAAATAACAAATCATTTTATTTCTTGGTCAATGACTTCCATTACACACACTACATGTGTTTTACTCTGGGTGTGATGTGTATGTTCTATTTTGACCGTCTAGCATGAGGTAAAATGCTGAATATTCATGGTTTCTGTGTGGTTGTATCAAACAGAGCCAGTGAACACTAAAATACAGGTGGTATATGGCTGTGTCACACTGCATTGTAGAGGTGACTTACACATATCCCTTGATAATGAAATTCATACTTTTGGTGTGCATATACATGTATCTGTATTTGTCCTAATAATGTGTTCCTCTCATTGATAGATCAATGCCTATATGTTCTCAAAGAAGGACATACCATTTGGCTATAGGGTAGTGCTACAAACACAGGATTACAGTCTCTCCTTTGTACAACAACCAGGTAAGTCAGTCTCTGTGTGTATAGATATGTAGCTGATTCTACAGTTCTCATACATCTAGGTGTAATCACTTTGTACATGCACACATGTATACAGACACACATCCACACACACACACACACACACACACACACACACACACACACACACACACACACACACACATCCAAACACACACACACACACACATACATACACACACATACACACACATACATACACACATACACACACATACACACAGACACACACACACATACATACATACATACATACATACATACATACATACATACATACATACATACATACATACATACATACAGATACACACAGACACAGACACACATACACACATCCAAACACACAAACACACACACAGACATGCACATACACAAACACAGACACAGACACACACACACACACACACACACAGAGACAGACACATACAGAGAGTCATATAGACACACAGATGGTGACACACATGCAGACAAACATAGACATACACATCATGTTATCTAAGTAGACTACATCTCTCCTATCTGGTTGTATTAACAATACCATAAGTAACATTGTGAACGCTATTTTTAGGTAAGATGCTGTGGACGCGGGAAGAAGCTTTGTCCACCATCTTGTCTGTTGAGATGGTAGATTTACCTGTCACAGACACAGAGGCCAAGTTTGAAGATGAGTTTGGTAGTCATCAGGGAGGTAAGTTAGGTTTGCAGAAGGGATGTCTTCAGAGCTTAAAATGCACCGAACAAATACAGAACACAAGAAAAGAAAGAAAGATACAAAAATGTTAAAGTTGCACTAGCTGTAATTGAAGTATTATTGTTTTGATCTGACAACCAACAATATATTCACTAAAATAAATAGTACTAGTAGAGTAACGTGTTGAAATCCTGATTGAATTGGGGTGCTGACAATTGGGAGTGGACCCAAAAATCAATTTGATCGGAATTATTGTACCATATTATGTCTACAGCTACACAAATATGTTTACCCACAGGTGATTCAATACTGTTCAGGATGTAGATATTATGAGTAAATCATTATATCAAACAAAAGATTTTCAAAAAAAAAATTTGGTGTATGCAGTGTGGAGCACTTTATTGTCACCAAAGGGACAGTTTTCCATTGCTAAGCAATCCATGTATCTATAAAGATTGTTTTTATGTATGTATGTTCTTATATCCAAACTTCAAGGCATGTATCTCAGCAGCAGGCATTTAATATTTCAATTTCCCCCCCTAGATGATCTGCTCAGTATGTTTACAAGAAGGCTGATCACACAATTTGCTCAGATACAGGTATGTGTATTTCTAAACAATTTCTTTGAAATCAAGAATGATTACAACCCCCATTGCTAATACATATGTTGGTATAATGTGTAGGGTATGTACAGAATGAATACCCGTATTGCTCTCAAAGACCCCCCCCCCCCCCCCCCCACTTATCCTCACCATTCCCCTCATTACACCTCCTCATTTGTAATGCAAAACTTTAGCCCAGACTCTTGGCTCAAAGGTCAAAGATCATTGTATTTGTTTTCAGCTGTATTTCACCATTATCACATGATAAGATAAAGGTTAAAGGTTAGAAGTCAAAGGTCACTATATTTGTTTTCAGTCATATGTGATGTCACTGAAGAGGAGAATGAGACATGGACACCAGCATGAACACCTGACAGTGCAGGATATTAACATGAAACAAACCAAAAATAACAACAACGGTGATGACGATGATGACAATAATAATAACGATGATGATGACGATGATGATGACTATCTACGCAGAGATCAATTCAATCTTCACAAAATGATAGTTTGTATTACTGAGTCTGGCAAGGTATGGTGGCGTTGTTTACTGTGTAGTCTGTTGCAAAATATGTACCATTTGCACACACACAAAAAATTGTGTTCTAAATATTACTATTGTGAAATTCACTTTATGGTGATGAGTTGGACACTAACCTGACAGAATACCTGGTCTGTAAACTTAAACCAAAAGCTGCACTATGGCAACTGCACACAATGGCTCCTTGCACTATATGTTAGTCAAATGCTGCATCAATCTACAGTTCTGTGTTTCCTGTATAGGTTCTTGTAGCCAACTTACTGGTCCTGGCTATATAGGGCTAGCTTCTCCCAACCATCCTGGGGGTTACCACCTATTAGGGAAGGGGGTTACACTACTATGTTTTGGGATACCTGTGTCTGCTAAGGGCAGCTTCACTACTAAAAGTTTAATCGTTTTGCATATACACAGTATACATGTATATTTTAGCTTCAAACCTTTGATGTGGTGAACTTGTCCTCTTAACACATGCTTAGGAAAACAACTACAATATTTTATTTTACTATCATGTCAGCCAAAAAAAGGGTGCATATTTCAAATCATCTCAGAGTGTCAGATGATGTTTGATGATGTTCTGTAATTACACATGTATGTCGTCTCACTCACATTAGATAGTGCATAGCATCATAAAATGATTCACCACAACCCAGAGTTTATGAAAATGCTTTTATTTTCCACAAAGACATTCCCCTGTAATATCTGTGAACAAGATGACTTTGTGATAAATTTGTGGATGGATATGTTCAAGTAATATTGTTTTAACTCTTTCCCATAGCTGTATGGTCTGGACAGTGAAGATGGTAGTATCATATGGAGACATTTCTTACCTGGACTTGGCTACTTTAACAGTTATGGTAAAAAGTCATTACCACTGTTTGTACAGAGAACTACGGCACACTTTCCTCATCCTCCACAGTTGGTTATTGTGGGCAGTGACAGGGTAAGTGGGCAGTGATAGGGTTAAGTGGGCAGTGACAGGGTAAGTGGGCAGTGATAGGGTAAGTGGGCAGTGATAGGGTAAGTGGGCAGTGGTAGGGTAAGTGGGCAGTGACAGGGTAAGTGGGCAGTGATAGGGTAAGTGGGCAGTGACAGGGTAAGTGGGCAGTAACAGAGTCAGGTTCGAGTGTCAGGTCAAATGAATCGGGATAGGCAGTATTTTTTTCACTACTTTACAACATTTACAGGATTATTGAAGATGTAAAAGTGAACTTTCTTTTGTTGAAGTTTCACTACATAAATCACAAAGGTTTACAGACAGGGTTATTAGTACTGGTTTTGATCAAAGATGTGACAGTGTAGCCCAGTCAACGTGTGCATGGTTAAAAGTTGTCTTGCTATCCATGCCTAACTTGGTTTCATCTTTATTTCTAGGATTCTGGTCAAACTCGGTTACATACATTCAATCCTATAACTGGTAAACCTAGTAATCCCAGTTTTCCCCACGGAATGGTGTTGGAATATAAGCTAAAACAAATCACCATGTTACCTTATATGGACCAGGAATTCCTCAAGATTATTGTTTTACTAGACCATGATGACAAGGTACTATAAACCTTTATATTTTCATCACTAGAAAACTTTAAAGTTTGATTTGTTGGTGGCCGACTAGTTAGCACATACGTCTCTTATCTCGGTAGAAAATTTTAATGTTTGATTTGTCGGTGGCCGACCGTTAAGCATGTACGCCTCTTACCTCGGCAGTCTGGGTTCAAACCCACCAAGCATCAGCTGGGTTTGATTAAAAATTTAACCAGGTCTGTATGTAAGAAGCGTGATGTTCAGTTTGACCCTGTTGAACAATGCTGGTTTCCTCGAGTACTCCAGTTCCTCATGCTTCTTCAAAACTTGGGTACCAAGGTGCTGTTCTTGCAGCGACCTTTCAACAAATTTTTGAATTTATTTGGACAAATAAAGATTATTATTATTACTGTTATTTGATCTACCAAGCAGATGAATATTTTTGACCATTTTGACAATGGTGTAACTGTATTGTATATACCAGGTACATGTGTTACCATCTGAAGGACAGTCAGTTATTGAAGATAAACTAGTATCCCTCTATATGTACACTGTTGATGCCATGAAAGGCAGTCTGACTGGTTATGCTATCATGGAAGGTGATGTCGATCAACTGGTGGCCACCACAGTCTGGAATGTACAGTTGCCAGGAGACCAAGTCATCACTAATGTGGTTGCTAAGAGACCAACAGGTATGGGTGACAATGTAACAAAATAATTGAATATGAAATATTTAGATATTAGTCCTCGATATTTTCCTTCATTCAGCCAAGGATAATGTGACTAACCTAAGGGGCCTTGTCACTACTAAAATAAACCTCCCACAATTGTCAGGGTAACTATGAATTGATTATTTGTGGTTACAAACAATGTAATATCATTGTCTATAATACTATACGATTAGTATTTATTATCACTTTTCCCATGATGCAACATTCAACATGGCAGGTTTACAAGTTCCCTGATGTTTCTCAGCAATCCCATGTAATGTGTGTCATGTAAAATCATGAAATGATTCTCCAGAACCCATAGTTTATTAAAGATGCCTTTATTTCCTGCAGTAGTGTTATCCTTTCAAATGAATGAGAAAGCCTGAATTGTCTATTTTTGTGATTTTATTCTCAGAACATGTTCACTCACAAGGAAGAGTATTAGGTGATCGAAGCGTCCTCTACAAATATTTGAATCCTAATTTGGTTACCATAGCAACAGAAGGAGTAGATACCGCTGGCAAAGGTAAATTAAAACTATTTTGTGTTCTCTTTCAAAGTTAAGACATTGTCAGTTTGACTACATATCCTACATTTGACTACATTTGGATGCAGATAGCACTTTGTATCGACAAAGTTAGTTTGGGATTGCCATATATGGATGCAGTGAACTGGGTAGATAACCATATATGGGTATAGTGAACTGGGCAGATAACCATATATGGGTGCAATGAACTGGACAGATACCCATATATGGGTGCAATGAACTCTGCAGGTAACCATATATGGGTATATCAAACAATCTTTCCCTGACATCATAAGGCACACTACTTGAGTTTTTAACTGTAGCATTACACTGGTACCTAGACATACCTTATGAGAAACATTCCAATCAAATCTGATCATTTATCCATTTCTTGTAGCATTTCTAAACATATACCTGATAGATGCAGTAACTGGTAATATGATATTCAGTGCAACTCATAAGAAAGCTGTAGGACCTGTACATATAATACACTCAGAGAACTGGATTGTGGTAAGTATTACAACTACAATGGTGTTGGCTTGGTGTTTCACTCATGGGACAGTACAGCTACAATGATGTTGGCTTGGTGTTTCACTCATGGGACAGTACAGCTAAAATGATGTAGGCTTGGTGTTTCACTCATGGGACATTACGTTTTTGACACAAAGATAGACATAATTCAACTCTAGACTAACAATAACAGAGACACAATAAACACAGCAGGATCCTTTGCCCAATCACATTGAACACTGAAAAGCATTGCTATTCCTTCACAGTGTAGTAAAAACAGGCTTCTAATGAAAACATTTCACATGGACTTGATGATTTTAATGGCTGCAATTGTTTATTTTCTAACTGATAATCAACATATCTACTTGACTACTGCTACATCCCCACTGTGGATGGCACCTATGTAATTGTTTCTTTTGCAGTAGAAGTTGTCTGAGGGTGTGTATTAAATGTCATGTTATATGAGTGAAACACCAAGCCTACATCATTTTAGCTGTATCTGTAGAGGAAACTAAAGTTGAGCCATTGTTAGGGATGATCGCACAATGTCACTCAAACTCAATAAATGAACTTCATTTGATTGGCCAAACCCCCTCCCCTCCCCCTGTGACATCAACATGTTTATATATGATGTAAACCATGGTGGAGAAAAAAATCACATTATTTGCACTCAGATATTTTGGGTTTATTTTGTTGAGACATTGTGGCAAATCTAAAAATTGAATTCTTGTTTTCTTTGTATTTAGTATGAATACTGGAATAGTCGACATAGAAGACATGAAATTAGTGTACTTGAATTATTTGAAGGAACTGAAGACAGAAACAGGTATGTTTACATAAAATTGTACCTTTACAGATGCAAACGTTTTTTAAAATAAGGAATGCCAGTGCAGGAACTTTGGGTTTTGGAGAGTGATCGTATACTTGTATATCACTTATGTTGGCCACAATTGCCAAGAAACATAGTTGAAACTTGTTCCTCATTCATTGTTCAATATGCTTGTGTGTGGAGGGTAACTGCATATATTTACTGTTTCCCACATCTGTACATAGACTAAAATTTCTCCCTGATCTACCTTCTCCTTTGCAGTACTACATTTTCATCATTGGATCCCCCTGATATGCCGGTAGTAGCCAGACAGTCCTACATACTGCCAGTAGCGTTACAGCATTTAGGAGTTACTTACACTGACAAGGGTATAACTAATAAAGCCATACTTAGTAAGTATACACATCAAATTTTGCCATGACACTTTGGGAAATGATAGGTTTTTCCAAAGGAGGCCATAGTACTCAACTATCATGGCCCCTTATTTCTGGTCAAATAATGTTATTAGTAGAATATACCAAAACCATACTTCTGAATTCATATATGTGTGTTTCCAATCAAATCTTGCTTTTCAACACAGTTCTATAGTTTTATCTTCTGTGTATTTCAGTCAAACTTTAACACCTTGGGAATATCCCAATGAGAGTTTTAGTTACTAAGATTTCATGCCTGTTTTGATTTTCAGTGGCACTACAAAATGGAGGTGTGTTACATTTACCTAAGCCATTCTTAGACCCAAGACGTCCACTCATACCAACAGCTGCACATAGAGAAGAAGGACTTGTACCATACCTACCTGAATTACCCATACAAACTGAGGCTTACATTAATTATAACCAGTCGGTAAGTAGTATAACTGAAAGATCAACTGTTGAGGGCGCTCTTCTCATCTGAAATTTGCCATTTCAGATAAACATATGTAGTAATAACAGAACTCCTTGCCATGTGAGTTCCAGGGTGGGTACCCAGGGATATTTGCACTCATGCTTGCAGTGTGTTCTGTTGCACCTTCACTCGCTATACTCGTGAAAGTACGAGCGCAGACAACACTGCGAGCTATCGTGCAATACCCCAAGTACGCCACACTTGCACTCACATGTCATGGGTTCTGTCATAGTATGCATGCACACAGATACAGGTCATTATGGGAACAAATATAATACTAAACAAAGTTTGTTGACCTCACTACAGGTATTTGGTGTCCAAGGTATCCAGACAGCACCAGGAGGGTTAGAGTCTACTTGTCTAATATTAGTCTATGGTCTAGGTAAGTCTAATAACATATAATTTCTCATAGCACATGCAAGCCAAGTTGAACACGTTCAAACAAAAAACATTTTATTTTACCCTGGTTGTTTTACATTATGTCAGTATTGTCTATGTCATTCGTTGTGTGATGCTCAAAATATGAGTCAAAACTTTCATCACTTTCCAAATTTCATGAATTATTTCTTTGTGTACTTATAATTGTATTATTCCCTAAAATTGATCTTAAAGTGTACAGCATGCAGCTTCTTATTGGTGTCTGCATGGTTGTATCAAACAGTCAGTGAACACTAACATGAAACGGGCTGTATGTATGTTCATCAACTATGATTGATACACAAGTTCTCTCTCCATGTCTTCAGATTCTGATTCTTAAAGACTCACAGTAAACACAATGCTTAGTTTGCCACTGTGTAGTCTCAGTTACCCAGACTCCCACTGCTGGGGACTCTACTACAAGACCACATAGACAAGAGTCTGGGGAAATGTAATCCTAATTCACTCGTACCAGATCTCTCTGCCAGTGCATTCTGGGGAATACTTCACGACCAACATTGTATGCTGAATGATCCATGTTCCTTTGTGAAAGTTTGCATGTCTCAAGTGTCTCTTAAGTATGAAAAACAGACCTCATAATCCCATCCTTCATGACTTAGAGGAATTGTACTGCAGATGGCATGGGACTATGTTTCTCCAAACTCTCGTCTAGGTGATCTCGTAGTAGAGCCCCCAGCACTGAGAGTCTGGGTAACAGAGACTAGCCACTGCTGTCATTTCCAGTGACTCATAGTAGAGCCCCAGCACTGAGAGTCTGGGTAACAGAGACTAGCCACTGCTGTCATTTCCAGTGACTCATAGTAGAGCCCCCAGCACTGAGAGTCTGGGTAACAGAGACTAGCCACTGCTGTCATTTCCAGTGACTCATAGTAGAGCCCCCAGCACTGAGAGTCTGGGTAACAGAGACTAGCCACTGCTGTCATTTCCAGTGACTCATAGTAGAGCCCCACAGCACTGAGAGTCTGGGTAACAGAGACTAGCCAATGCTGTAATTCCCAGTGACTCTTCTGACTGAGTGATTGTCTTTTTTCTCTCATTACAGATATCTTCTATACCCGGATGTTCCCGTCTAAAATGTTCGATGTTTTGAAAGATGACTTTGATTATTATTTTATCACAGCTGTTTTACTAGGACTTCTTTTAGCCACCGTTATCACACAAAAATTAGCAGCATTGAAAACGTTAAAGAAAGCATGGAGATAGTAGTTGTAGACATTTGTGTCTTGTAAGTTGTACCTCAATTCATATTTTGTAAATTTTCAACAACAAAAAAAGCCATATTTCGGTTAGGGCCTCCTTATTTATTTCTTATGTTTCTCATTGTAACACCTTGAGAAGGACTGGAAGGTTGGTCAGTAAAAAATAAAAAGTATAAAAAAAATAGTGTATGTGTACATGTTTGTGATTCTATTAATTCATAATCGTAATTTTAGCAGTCTGGATGACTTAGAAATGACAATTAAAAGTCAGAAACAATCACTTATTTCTTTTATGAAAGGTCCTGAATTGGAGCGGTGATTGATAATTTTCAACAAGGTACATATTTGTGAGGGTCGATATCTTACTGTTAGTGATGTGATATTTTTAATCATGTCATAGAGGGCATCATCTTTCTTATTATTTTGATCGATTGAAGAAATCTAGAGTCATGAGAAACATAGAAAATGAATTAGGGTTGCTCTTACCCACTTTCAGTCATTTTTGAAAGCTGTGTCATGAGAGGGCACCCCACATATAGAAAAGTGAGGGCTGAAATCTATGACATGAAGTCCACAAAATGTAGCTAAAATAAGTACAGGAGTTGCTAAATATTACATTATTGGCAACAATGTTGTAGAATATCTCATCAGGTTGAGACTGCAACCAACTTTTCTCCTTAAAAACAGGGAAATGATAATGCTTTCAAAAGGGTTGCCCCTCACATCTTGTCCAGTAGGTGAACAGCACACCTAGTGGCCAAACTATACAATCTTTTGTCTTTTCTGACAACCGGAATATGGTGTATGAATTTTTTCAGTGTGGCCAATAGTTGATAAAAAACAAATTTGTTAGAATGTGATAATAATGAGTATACCATTGTACAAGCCACATTGTATGTGTTTGAACAGAAAAAAACGGATATATTCCCTGTTTCTCTCTGCATCGCAACAATAACAAAAACAAAAACATACAGTGAAATATGAGTCAAAACAGTCAGATTTGCCATTATTTGCCAGATTGTTCCCAAAGAAAGCTTACTCAGGTATACTTATATTATTCTCCAAAATTTTGTCTTCAATCAGCTGGAAAATACTCATGACTTAAGGGGCCTTGTCATTACTCATCTTCAACTCATAGTGACAAGGCCCTTATGTCACTTGTATTTATACCCTTAGCTGCAAACAGAAGAATGTTGGAGAATATTACAGTAGTCCCATCTTTTTATTCAGATATCCCCTCCCTAGAAAAAATGGTAGAGTCCACAAAAAGTGTACAAAAGAAGTGACATGTGTAATATGTAAATTTATGTTTGTTTGTTTGTTGGTTATTTTTTTAAAAAGAAAATCCACAGAAAACTCACTACTATAAAATTCAAAGGAGGGAAAAACACTTTCTGTCAGGGGACCCACTACAACATAGTGAAGGCATTTAAAAAACGATGTTATGATAAATTAGTAACCAAAACATTGACCAAAAGTCCGTTTTCTTTCCAAAGTAAATTAAATGTGTCATTGCATCATTACTGTTAGCATTTTAACTACTGTAGCTTTATATCATGGAAAAAGGTTTTTGGACATGATGTATCTGAATCAATATGACCGTGATCGTAAACATCAACAAGTTGAAAACCTTTGAGAACCCACCTTTGAAAAGCTTGTGCCAAACTCACTATTATCAACTACAGGACATTTTTACATTTTCATGAAACTTCACAATTTCACTGAGTTATACCTCACTGTTTTGCTGACATTTTGAATATAAATGTAATGAATTTGCATAATTAATGAATTTGGTAGCCATTTTGAATATTTATGTGATAAATTTGCATAGTTAGTATTATAATGAATGTGATTATGCAACAGTGACTGATGTGCTAAAAAATGAAATATGTAGAACTTTGCTTTAAAACACATATGCCAAACTCTGCTAAATTTTGCTATCATTTTTTTAGATTTTAGATAATTGTGTAGACTTCTAAATGTCAGGTTGGCATCACCTTTACATTTATGTGTAAATAAAGTTGTGATAATAAAAATTTTTTGGAGACCCCAGATTTTCAAAGAAACTTAGTAGTTCTCCTATGCAAAATACTTGGGATGTCTGCGTCACTGGATCTGTGATTCTGATGTGTTTTTTTCACTGGATAATAGTGACAAGCATGGAAGAATCACAGTCCAGTGATGTAGACATGCTGCCAAGTAAAGCCTTAGTATTGTTTTCAATGTACATACTACGCAAAATAATACCACTATAACAGTTAACCTGATTGGCTGCCATCAACAGCTCAGTGTCCAATGGCGTGTGCTGTTGTGTCTTCTGTGCAAATTGACTTTCTACTACCTGTAAGGCTTATCACAAACACATTCTTTCCACTGGGATATATTGAATGCTTTGGTTTTGACCATATGTCAATGTCTTTTATGTCGAAGCACCTTTCAACAACTTTGAAGTTAAATATGATGACAGAAGCAGCCATGTTTGAAAAGCAGTCAACATTGATAGTATAAGGAACTCCGTGATTGGTCAATTCGCTGCAGGATAATGGCAGGTTGTAACCATTGAGGGCGCTCTATAATATATGACTTTCACTGACTTTCCTTCAAGACAGTTGATAGAGAGATATATAGTCATGTCTTGATTATTAAGATGGGTACCCATACTTATTTCAGGGTATTTTGTTTCGATTTGTGGCGTAATGTGATGTATATAATGTGTTGTGTAATAATTGTTTTTTGCACACTTTATTGAAGAACAGGTGCACACCTAAAAACAAAGTCTTATTTGTACTATTTAAATTGTTTACAAGTTGATGTACAGTTTCATTGTGATGTCTAACACGTTTATCGATACTTTGATTTTGACTGCCATGTTCACTGGAATTGTAATAATGGTGTCCTGTTAAAGGGGAACATCACTTCATGAAATAAAGGTACTTTCAGAAACTTTTTATTGTCGAAAGTCTTCTCATAATTTCACATCAGTTTTGCGTGATTGCCAAAAAACCTACCAAATTGAAAATCTATTTCACCTCTATTGTTTTCACATTGATCCACCATTGCCTCATGGGACTTAGCATATATACATATCAATTAGTTCAGTGAATATTCATGACCCTAAGTGCTTATTACCTTTATAGAAATAGGCATGAATATTCAGTGTACATCTAATACATATGCATGTGTGCTAAGTCCCATGGGGCAATGATGGACCAGTGTGAAAACTAGAGATTTAATGTAGTGTTTCTTGGTATTCACCTGAAATTTCTATGATGTGAAATATTCAAATGACTCCAGGACACAAAGTTTATGAAAATACATCTATTTCTAGACTGTAAGATACGTCGTGTTTTCCGCCCTCACCGGCGTCCAGTTGACCGATGTGTCAAGGCTTACAGACTTATCTATTTCCTGAAGTGACGTCCCTGGTTTAATGATAAACTTTGAACATTTTGGACAACGAAAAGAGGAGTTTAACTGAATAAAGACAAATTTAAAGAATGAATCCATCATAAATCAAGACAATGTCTTGTTTGATATGGTACGTGTGATGCTTCTATTCCTGTATGTATGAGTCGTGAATGTTTGGTACCACAGACTCCGGCGGACCACAGTACGCTATATTCTGATCGCCTACCTTGCTTGCAGTCATTTCCGAAAGAAGTATCGAGAGAGGGCGCCATACATGAGGAAATTCCCATGCATATAAAATGATGGCTAAAAATACATGGCCGTATACAAAATGTGGCAAAAACAAGTCTGATTTCCTGATAATTATGAAATAAAGTTAGCAAAACACTGACCGGCTGAGAATGCAACCAACGTGTGCTGTGAAACCCTTATAGTAGTGTCGGTGGTTTTTTGAAAGGAGTCCATAGTACTCGGCTATCATCCCAAACAGCACTCCTGCTGGCCAAACTGTACAATCTTTTGTTTTTATGATAAACTGCGTACTAGTGTGTAATTTTGACACTAGATATCTCATGTATGTCATTTTATACTGAAAGTATTCCTAGAATAGCACATTTGTGTTTAGAATGTAATAATGGTGCTTACATGTGATGATGTGTGTTGAGCCAGATAATAAAATCCCGAATAAAATGTAGCAGTGCCAGTAAGATTCATTGTTGTTGAGCCAGATGTAGTCCTGCTTGCATACAGAGTAAGTCGTCCCTTGGCCTTCCTTCTAATTAATGTCAGCTGTCAGTAATCTAGACACGTGCACTGCACCGTCTGCAAGTTAGGTGCTAAAATGTAGCTATGTTTTTTGTTGAGCCAGGTGATAAAATGTAGCGATATGTCAGATTTTTCATATGAAAGGACATTGTTTCAGGTCAACTGGGTTCTGTACCGGTAGTTATTTTTTTTAAAAGTACTTGGACGACTGAATTTATCGTCTGCTGCTTCAAAGAATGGTAACATAGCTTTAAAAAAATATGGGGAAACTATAACGAAAATCATACATTAACAAATGCTGCAAGTTTGAAGTTATAAATATAAAGTTAGGATTAAAAACATCAAGTCCTACCTTAAAATTATGTAGAAGAATAAAAAAATATATTTTATGAGTAAATTTAGAGGATACGCAACGCGACGTCCCCGTTCGGAATTTCAACAATCTGCGGGGCTTTTGGTAGTAGCGCCACCTACGTCACCGTGTTGTGTAAAATCTCGTGAAATTCTCGTTTACTCTCGTCACTATAAAAACAAAAGAATCCTAAATTGTACCTCTGTTGTACCATGCAGGGTTGGAGAAGACACTGGTCAACTTTGAATATTTCTTCGTTCGTGTGGTACCAAAGTTTTTACTAATCGTACTGGAATTTGAGTTATACTGACCATTTAAAGTAAAATACGTCTAAATAAAAGCGCCTCCTACGCCAGAATAATGAAAGAAATTGTTAGTAGCCGCTAGCCGCTGATGGATGAATACAAAACAATGCATTGTACACAGTACAGCCTACGCTGAGGTCAGTAGGGCGTGTGGATGGTCACTTCCTGTGTTCGTCAGAAGAAATACCCAGATATAAATAGCATTTCAGTGGAATATACATGCTTCTAGGAACAGTTAATTGATTGATTGACGGGCCTCCACTTTCCACAATGTAAGTAGAAAAACTTTACGACAGAATATCATTTGTTACTTGACACGTACAATCGTAAGCAACTAGAGTGTGGCACTCTCCCTCACACCAAATGATCAAGACTCAAGGCTCGGGTGATCAACAAGTTGAATCACGACATTCACGAGAGATAGTGATTGTTTTGAGTGTGACTCAGTAGTGACTTTACCGTTCTACTTGTTATTATTGGAGTGCGACAACAGGTAAGATAATGCAAAGAAAGCTGGCGATGAAATGCAATGTGCAGCGATTCAAAATACAACATCATGACCATGGGCCGCCATGACGTAACGTTAATCGGAGTATTACTCGTTATGCATGGATGTACTTGGGGATACATCCATGGGTTATGGACTTATGGTACACGGTACGGTACCCTGCCAGTGTATTGATTATAGTTTATATTGTATACATTGACTATACGGTATATATCTAATCACAGACCCTACACGTAGGGTCTGACCTAATCTAAGATCCGCTATCAAGATCAATTAATACTAAATCAATATGAAAACATTAACTGTAGGCATAAACCCTCCACCAACCGTGGAAGATCTATGCTCTAGGGGACCACATGTGTCCTCTGGCGCAATCATCTATTTTGTGTGGCTTCGCTGTACATGTCATTGATGCTATTGTTCTCATTGAAAATAGATTAGAAACAATACACGTATGTGTGACAATAACTTGACTCCACACTGAATACACTGCGAAAAGCTCAAATATGTGTAAAACGTTTGTTATTGTACTACAGTAACTACAATAACAAAGATTTTACACATTTTATTAATCTTTTACAAAGTTTTGAGTTACAAACACGGACTTGGTCTATTTCGTTTCGCATTGATTTTTCAAGCCATGGTAACATGTTTTATATTTAAAAATCCAATATACCTAATCCTCAGGCCAAATAAAAAAAATTGTTTGATTCCAGTTAAACAACCCCACCTAGTCTTTCACACCGACCCTAAACTTTTTTTGACATATTTGAGAAAAAAATAGGAAAATCACAAAAAAAAAGTCTCGCAAGAAATAATGGATGCGGAAACTGACATCAGCTGAAAAAGACAATTCTTCCAATCTGTAATGGCTCTACATCTGATGAGAAGAAGCCAATAACACAGAGACCATATGGAAAACAACAGAAAAAACATAACTACCTGAATTAGACACTCACATATGAAAAAAAATTCTAAAAACAAAGGAAAAAATCTACCGACCCCCACCTATTTTAAAATTGAATGTAATCGGAACCACACAATTTTTTTTTACTCATCCATATGGCCACTTAATTTGTAAAACAAAGCTTGAACTTCTTGGTTTCTAAGTAGTGACATAGATACTGTGTCACACTTTGTGTGTCTGTACATGTAGCTAGACTTCCTGGTAAGTTTTAACAATGAAAGTAAAACATACACAACAGTATTGTATACCCAGTATCGATTCCAATGCAATTCAATCGAGAGCACGCATATAAAACTCAGGCAATAATTTTCCCCTGCACGTTTTACCCCAAATACATGGCAAGTTGCTTGCTCATCGATATTCATTCGCTCACCGATTTGGCTTTGTTTATTTCTTCAAGTTCACTATTTTACATGTGTAGAAATAAAATAATATTTCAGTGCCAATTTATGTGGGTGTGTGATTCAAATGATGTTTTCATCCCACTACATGGGGTGTATGATAAAAACTTTACGGCCTGGATATGGCTTTTTTGGTCTCTGTAGCACAGCTTACAGGTCCTTGTAAAGTTTGGCCCTTCCGCCATCCAACCTTGGGCCGCAAAACTTATATCCTAGCCATAAAGATTATTATTAATCCTTTCACTTATTTGGATATTATTGAAATCATGTCAAAAACAATAGAACAACGGAACATAGTGTAAGTAGAAAAGCATATATTTGTTAAACGAATGGTCAAATTGCATAAACAAGATTTTATAAACGTATGTACAATGTGTGTTTGATAATTTCATAGATGTTGGTGTCCAGCCAGGCTCTATCACATATATATATAGTCTCATTCAATCATAGTTATATTCAAAAAAGTAACACACATAGAATTTTGGGTAAATTTTAAATTGCTTTATAACTTATAAGAAGATACATGCAGCTTGTGTGAGTGTTCAGGAATGTACATGTAGCTGGTTAAAAATGTAAGGTGGATCCACTTTCCTGGTATACCCTGTGGGGGAAATCCCTAAAAAGGACACCTTCATAATAGATACATTGTTAGATGCACTTATGATATGCTTAGTCACTTCTTGAATTGTTATTAATGACCCACAGGTTGTATACAATCTCAGACAGTGATGTGAGGTACAATGGTTACATTGTGATGACACAACATTCAGGTTGATGTCACATGGTGTGAATAGATTCATATATAAACAATGCGTGACTGTTTTCTTAGAATTGAAAATTTGCAAAATATTCTGTCTACTTTTGAAGTAATGAATAATAAGTTTAGGTTCCCATAGACGATATGCACTTTAAGGACAATGCCACTCCAGGAATGTCTTTCATAAACTTTATGTTCTTGAGAGTCGTTTCATAATTTCGCATCATGAATATTTTATTTTGCACAATAATTTCACCTCTATTGTTTTCTCACTGTTCCACTGTTGCCTCATGGGATTAGCAGACGTATATTTATTAGATGTACACTGAATATTCATGAATAGTGCATCTCATACATGTATGTCTGCTAAAGTCTCATGAGAAAACAGTGGACTAGTGTGAGAACTAGAGGTGAAATAGAATTTAAATTTGGTGTACTATCTTGGCAATCAGGCAAAATTGATGTAATTTGAAATCATGAAAATGACTATTACCCAAAGTTGATAGAAATACCTACATTTCCTGATGTGGCATTTCCTTTTCACAATACTGTTTACATCGTGACAGTGTTCAGGTTGATGTCACATGGTCTGAATAGGTTCTTCATTTGTACATGTATATCAAAAAACATTTACTGTGTCCTATTTTGTTGGTGTGGGTCAAAATGATAAAAAGAAATGCATTTCTTGTGAGTCACCACATAGTAAGCGTGAGTGAGGAGAACACTAAATTTTGGTGTGACAATAGAAATTGTGTGTGTCATACTATTGAGTAATACCGACATGCCCACAGACTAAAAGTACAATGGTTATAGCATGACGACATGCCACTTGGACTGTCATTTGCATTGTATTACCACATGTACATCAAATGGTCTTAGAGGGCACACTCAATGTAGGACCTGTTGTAAAAGAATTGACAAACTTGCTGGATTAGTTCCTTGTAGTAATAAATACTTTAGATACCCTCAAACTACATGTAGAAGTATGATGGTTATATCACGACAACATTGGATTGTCAATTATATTACTATAAAAAGTAGACAAAACTAAGTTTCAGTTCAGATTTTCAATTCCATCATTCCATCACAACAACTGTACATTGTATTGTATGGAATTACACCCATGATGCGATAAATGATAAATTGATATGCCCACAGACTTTAAATTACTGTAACAACCGATTATAGTGGTATGTAGGTTTTTACAACTGTTGTACTGGAAGTGAAAAACTCAACTGAAACTTCCTTCTGTTGGTACTTATATAGTTATTCCCTAACATATCAATTTACAATGTATGTGTCCACAGATCTACAATATAAATGGTAATATCAGTGTCAAATGATATGAAGAGATCATTAAAACTTCTATAACATAGAACAGAAAATCTCAAATAAAACTTCAGTCTTTATGTTTTGTAGTCATAAATAAATTGGTGTCCACAGATTACTTTGAAATTGTTTGCATCATATGTCACATGATGTGCAGTGTATAGTATCCAGTTGTGTAGACATTTTGGCTCTCGCATTCACCTACCATGCCTGACATTTTGCTAGTGGCTGTGACTTTAATTCATATTCTGCCAGAAAGATGACACAAATTTATTGGCACTAAATGAGTACAAAAAAATGATGTAGAACGACCAGGGTATACATCATACATGTATATAATCCATATTTTCTGTTCAAAGGCAAACTTTGACTTTATATGGTGTAAAGTATAGTTATTTCTCGGTTTTAACAGAAGTTTGTGTGGGCTGCATGGCCATTCTACTGAGCTCACATGAATGAATTCAGAGCAGAGTTCGAAAAAAGTAGGCCGATATTTAATACTGTGTGTTTTATTTCTGTAATGAGTCACCATGACGTCAATTCAGGAAGAACAGATCATTTGAAATGTTTGTAGATCTAAAGTAAAGGTTATAAGTTTGTGATTTTGCCAGAAAAAGGACATCCAGAGTGGTTATTTCCTGTAGCCTGCATGATAAAGGTTACCTCATGTGTATAGTACTGTCAACCTGTTAATTTTTCAGCTTTAACTTGTCCAAAGAAATATTTGAGTGGTGAGAAATGCAGAAAAGAGACAGCTGTGTGTACAAATACTCAACCACAGTTGTGACCTCACTGATACTGAACCTTATAATTTGTGAAGAAATCTGTACAAGCAAGCCTTCCAACCTATTATCAACTGTTTAATGACGTCATTTCTGTAATTACAATGTACACTCTTTATCATACATGTACTAGTAGTATGCCCAGATCAATCACACTTGATGACATTGAGCACAAAATATCACTATATACGGTACGCTAAACAAGTAAACATCATGATATTCACATTAAATCTTGTCAGAAAATGAAAGATTTTGTACACTGAAGGATATAGGCATTTTTGACTCATGAATATTCAGTGTTCAACCATTGAATACATTTCTGCTGATTCCCATGATGCAATAGCCCTTAGCAAGGATACTATATAAAGGCACAAGATCAACTTGATGTTTCTCTGAAATCACAAGTAATTGTAGGTGATGTAAAATCATGAAATGACTCTCCAGAAACCATAGTTTATGAAAATGTCTCTATTTTCTGGAGTGTTGTTCCCCTTTAAATTGCCTCTGTAGTTTAACTACAAACAATAGCAGAAGAAGTAGGAATGTGTTTGATTTATGGGGTTTATATTTATTTAAAAAATAAAAGATTATAAATTCAGATTTTCACTTTAACCTCTCTATTTTATAGGGTAGGAGTGATGTCTGGTTTTATGTAAATATTGATAAGAAACAAAGATAATTCATTGCAAATATTATTTCTGTTTACATAAATTTGTATTTAGTTTACAATGATCTCAGTTCTTGTGTACACTGCAGAGATTGTAGGTAAAGTGTCAGTACTAATAACTATATATCATGCAATGTGCAGCAAGATATAACACAACTTGTCTTAATTCCTTTATTTCCAAATTTTGCCAAAATGGTCTGTGACTTGTGGAAATGTGTACAAGAAGTAGACATCTGAAGGCCACATTCTTTGAATGTTATATTTCTCTTTATATGGTGAAGATATGTCAGATTGCGATGTAAACAGGCTAAGTTGACTCTGATCTTAACCCAACACAGAAAAGATGTATGAACGGTTTAGGGATAATCGCACAATGTCAGACAAGCTCAACAAGTGAACTACGAGGGGGTCTGGCATCAATGCGTTTGTTGAACTTCATTTTCGTATTTCTAACCAAATGTTGAAAAATTTCATGCCTTCAATGATAACAGGTTCTGTATTTACTACTGAGATGTTGATAAAGTGATTAAAATTTATGTATCATGTACCACTAATTGACATGTACAATATCTAATTATTGGTATTTTACAATTTTCAGTGAATATGTTGTTGGTCTCACCATAGAACACCCTTCACGTGGAGGGTCTGTGGTCTCACAGTGTCACAGGTTGTTACAGCTAAGTCATGTACAGCTTATAAAAGTTTAAGTCATTTGCTTTGTTTAAGATGTGTAGTAGTATCTTTGACAAATCTAGTCTGAATGTGACATTGTTTACGTAATAAGTAGGCTGTTATTTCAATTTCATCAGTTTGTTTATTTCTGTGGTGGAACTAGATAGCAAGGTTAGTGACATCATGGTAAACAGTGAGTAATATTATGCTGTGTATGATTTTATAGGCAACACAATATAAACTATGGTATATTTTATTCTAATGTAAGCATGTCCTGCAATGTGCCCTATATGCACCATTGACACACACAATTTCTAGCAACACCCCAAAATTTGGTCTTCCCCCTGTCTCTTATTATGTGGTGACTCACAAGAAACTGCAGTTATTCTCATTTTGATTCACAACAACATAATTTTGCTATCATTAGAGGGCACACTAATGTCCTGAAACCTAAGAGTTACTCTCACTCTCAGGGCCAAACCCATACTTTCTATTTTGATATTGTAGTACGTGTCCATGTACACGTATACACATGTACTGTCAAAGGTTAGAAAGGGCACAAAACATTCACATGTGTATACAAGGACATACAGTATGTATTGTTCATCTGTACATGGAAGTATGGGTTATACTTCCATGATCTGTAGAACCAATGATTAAACATGCAAGCAATAAAAAAATCCCTATGCCTTTCTTAGTCTGTAAGGTATGCCGTGATGGGGCGTCCTCACACATCGGCGAGGCTGGTGAGGGCGGAACGTTGTGACATATCTTACAGTCTATGCCTTTCTCTACAGTATTATACCATTCTGTTTGTTTGTTTTTATCTCAACGTTCTACACAATCTGAATATTAAAGGGGCGTTGTTAAAATGTTTCTTGCAGTTGATTTTTATGCAAATTAAAGCTAGACTCCATGAAGCTGGATTATTACTTTTTAGATCACACAAGCAAAAATATATTCACTAAAAATTGTGATTGGTTTATTATCAGGTGATTACATGTATATATATATACCTTCTTTATTACCTACCTACTTATTAAATTTACATTTGTAGACAAAATAAATAATACATGTTTTGAGGTAGGTAAAAGGAGACCAGAAAAATAGCTACTTGCTAATCAAGTCTGTCTCCTTAGACACTGTAAATAAAATTTATAAATAAATACATGACAAAGTATAAAGAGGGCAGTGAAAAAAACCAACTAAATATCTATGAAAATATATACATTATACATCAACATGAGTTGCAGTATATTCATATCAGGTGAAGAAAATATTTTAGTGAGTTACGAAAAACATTTGGTTGCATGATCTAAAAAGTATGATGATTTGGACCTAACACATCTGTACAACAGGAACCGATATCACATACATGACGTGTATAATCTATACATTGAACGACAGTGGTTTTAGTTTGTATCAGATCTATCGTAGCAAACTGAAACCTTGATTGTCAAAGTATTGTATTTCCTCCTGGCCTATTGAAATTAAGTGGTAGCATGTATTCGTCATTACATTGTATGGTGTATGAGTCAACTATTAATGTGTTGTATGGGATATAACAAACAGTATGATGATATAAGTAATTGGGTAATGGTAGATTAAAAACTTGCTGTACATAGTACGTGTTTGTAATAATGCTTGATAACGACAAAGAAAACCCATGTATTATAATCCAGTTAATTTGTCTATTTATAGTATGACATTGAATCTGTCTAGTTAATGAAGGTTAGTTTTCAAGGGTTTCTAAAAGTAGTCTGGATACCAACTGTGGTTTCTAACCCTCATCATAGTCTGGTCATATTCCATCAATCAGCACACATTCCTTTGCTCCCTCCTACAGCGTTCATATAAACATGATTATGTTGTTGCGCTGCCACATGATTTAGTATAAACGGACTGGCGGTGGAGTCCTGGTTGGACATTGGACATCGTGAAAACAGCTGTACCAAATGAATATTTAATGAGTGGTGACAGCCTGCTATTACTATTGACATGCACTGTTTCGCGCTTTGCTCACTATGGGGTTGAACCATAATTAACACCTTTAGTCATGGCCTTGACTAGACTGTGAGTTGTAACGATACTATATAGGAACTAGACTGGGTTTATACAAATTTAGGTGTAGTTTTTGCTGTATATGTAAAAGGTACTCTTAGTATTCTACTTACTGAAGTATACTTAATACTCAAACCTGGTATAAGATATAACTCATAACCAATCTGATGATGTCATTTATCATACATACCAAAAAATGTTGAGCAAATCCCTACTATGGAATCTCTGTTCTAACAATGTCAGAAAACAATTGTTATGTTATAGAAGACATGCTTCAACATTAAAATGATATTAGAATGTGATTTTATGTAAGTATTTTCACTTGAGTCAAAAGCTTATAACTCAGCTTGCGTCACTTTAACATTGGTTAACGCTCAGACCACTAACAAATACTGTAAACTTGCATATTTTCACGACTTGAAAATTTTGCGATTTTACAGTCTTCATGTAGTTCACAAAGATTAATTTTCACTAATAACCATACTGGTACATTGCATTATGCAGAAATCTATATTTTCGCTACTACTTATTTTCGCGTTTTTGTTTTGTAGCGAAATTAGCGAAAATAAATCTTACGCGAACATTTCTAGGTTTACAATAGTGGTCTGAGGGCATGGGTGATTTTCATTGATAATTAAATCAGTCAATATTCAAAGGAAGTTGGTTGAGACAGAATGAGACAAATGGATTTGGCGTCAGGTGTCAATGTGTTTTGACAGCACTAAAAACCACTTGATAAACAACACAATAGTATGATTGTTGAGTTGTTGCTGTGTTTCCTGGTTTGCATCCTCTTTACATAAACAACAATTATTTCCAACCAGTGAGGTGTAAGTGATAGTATTTTACCAAATGCATGTACCATGTACTTTAGATTATTGGATAAATCTGAAAATGTAGTATTTCACAGACTCCAGGGTACTAACGGTACACAAAGTACTCCCATGTATTGTTTTACTAAATGACCATCTACAATGTACAGCTGTGCTAGCTGTAACAGCTAAGTTTTTTGAAACTATTTTGTTACACATAACGACTTAATCGTAATATCATACACCCTGAATGGTTATTGAATCATCTGTGGGTAAACATACATAATAGTTAGTAGACATATTACATGTGAGTGTACAATGTAGTATAGTTCAATATATCCAATCAAATTGACTTTTGGGTCCGCACCCAAAAATCAACACAACAGTTGGTCATGTGACAACTGTGAATTTAACTTACATGTACCGGTATATACTATACTACTTATAGATAACAGCCCTTTAATTGAGATGTAACATGTCTATTTTTGGTATTTTAAAAATTTTCTGGGTATATCTTGTTGGTTGTCTTATCCAAAATATAATACCCCAGTTATAGCTAGGTAGGTTGGGACAGAGAGTTTTCTGAATTGGGGAGGTCACATCCTAGGTCACCGATCTTTGTCAGAAGGAGAGGTTTCATAACACTGTGTAACTTCCTTCCATTGAAATATCAACTTGGTGTTTCTTGGCAATCGCACAGTATGATTTAACCCCTTCAATACTGAAAACATTCCCGCCAAAATTGTTTGGACAAAATTCTTGTTTTATGTAAGTTTTTGGCATATATCAACTTCATTTTAGACTGGAATTAAAGAAATGTTAGTTCCTAACAAAGTAATATTATTGTAATTATGAAAATATTCATATAAATTGGGTCCCCATATTATTTAAAACTCGTCTCTAGTCATGAAAGGGTTAAACAGTTGAAATGACATGGCAGGACCTGAAGTTTGTGAAAATGACTTTGTTTCCTGCAGTAGTGTCCCCCTTTAACCTTTGCACATTCCTGCGGTAGTATCCCCTTTCCACTACATTGTATGCCAAACAAATTAATGATGTGGTGAATGCAATGAGGAAGAAATATAAATGTACTACTCTGGCAATTGTGGTTTCAGTTTACTAAGATAGATACAAACTAAAACTATTGTTGTTCAGTGTGTACACGTAGATTACACATGTGAGTGATAGTGATGCATGTTGTACCATAGACAGTGGCGTTTCTTCCTTCCCCACACTCTATGGTTGAGTGGATATAATCACCCAGTAATCAAGATATTGTAAACATTGGAAGTCCCAAAAATGTACACTGCAAGATCACAAAAGTCATCAGAAGTGCCACCCTACTACCAGTACTTTTAACCAAAGTCCATTTCATAGTTTATATCAACAGTTTATATCAATATGTATGTGATAGTAAATTTTCACTTAGAGTTTATTTTCACCTTTTTTTCGCAGCTGCAGTTTTCAAGTCCCCGAAACTCTATTGATACTTACTGTACATACCTTTCTAAATCAGTGAAAATTATGTCCAGGAAAAGCAACCAAATTTTCTATTTAGTTGTAATTAAATCCTTGAAAATATATTACTTGACATTGTCACAACAATGATTTAGTTGTGCACTGTTTATCATAGTAAACCGAGACCACAGTTGCCAGGGTAGTATTCATCTCACTACTTCATCAGAGATTTCCACATGGGTGTGGTAGTCTCTAAGAGTTCCTTCAGGTTTCCAGAAACCAATTAAAGACTCAATGATAAACAGAAGACTGATTGACATCATGCAGGAAGGAAAAACAAAAACTCATGAAAATATAAAATTACGGAAAAAGTTGGTCAGGTCAATTACGTGCAGAATAAGCTTTGGGTGAATCAGAAACAAAATGACGTTCTTATTAAACTTAGATGTACATTTTGTATCAACATGACGGGAACCAAATCTGTTATTTGTAAATAATGTGCACAGATGTACCAATTTGTAAGTGGCTGTGTTGTTTAGGGGTAAATAATAATAATTATATAAATACATTTTACATGTAATAAAAACATGTTTTACATGCTGTACAGATGTAACCTGAAAGATCCAGGCATTGTATCCACTTTAATGTGCTCGTATGTAGTACATGATGATGTATGTAGTGTGAATTTGATTCCCTAGTTGTCAAGTTTTCATTCCTCAGACTTGGCTTGTTCTTAACATAGACATAATCTTCTTACAGATAAATCACATGCACAGTGTGGTTTTTATGCAAGACTGACCTTCAACAGTTGTGTTTCCTTTGAAGGAAGGTTTTGGTTTCCCTTTGTCACTTTGTGATAAACGGAATTAATGATTACATCATCACCATGGTGCTTTATAAAAACTGTGGGTAGTTCTTTAACTCCAGTAAGAAATCACTACCAGAACAAAGCACATAATTGTAGAGTTTGATCAGTTTTAATCCAGTGTAAAAGTGTTTTGTCTGCACCTGGTCCTACATACAGTACTTAAACCTGATATTTTCGCTACTAGAAAATTTTGCGATTTTACAGTTTTCAACAAATTCTAAAAGACTAATTTTTACTAATTACCCGACTAGCACATCGTTTTCATATACAAGAAGGCATTTTAGTTGAAGTATTTATTTTTGCGTTTTTGTTTTTGTGCTAAGTTACCGAAAATAAGTTTTTAGTGAAAATTTCCAGGGTTACAATAACACCCTCAATTCAATATGACTCATGGTACAGTATGTCATCTAATTCCATGTACTGTGTTTTTACTCTAAAGTCCGAATAAATACAACAATGTTCAACCAACTGTACCTCTCAGCCTGTCTCAAGTGCTAAAACTACGTACTAGCAGCAAGTTTCTCTATTGATGGCAGTGTACAATCTTTCACTCCCTGATGTTTAATTGTTGATAATACCAAGGCTGGTTAGTCACTACACAGATAATATGACACATACATTCTCTCACTTCTCTCAGACTAATAAACAAACAACTCCAACATTTGATGTTAAATTAGCAACTAGGACACAATACAACATTGCAATGTTGTTTATTATACCAGATTAGATGTCCCACAGTGTCACTATCCTGAAGACTCTACATAAAACTCCACTGGTGAAATGTACACTAATTAAACACCAGGGAGTGAAAGATTACACTACGATCAATAGAGAAACTTGCTTCTATAATAGGTAGTTGTAGCACAGCTTGAGACATTGACTAAGAGATACAGTTGGTTGAACATCTTGTATGTTCATGCACTGAGTTCGAGCGACTCCACATGAATTCCAAGTATTGAATATTACCCATTGTAATTGTAATGATAAACAGATTATGATGAACGTAAAGGAAATACAAACAGTTGGGCCATTAGCAGTAGTTCTGTATGTAATCTAAGATCACTATCATACATTTTGTATACATGTATGCGAAACAAAACCAGTTTTAATTTCACACTTGTTAGGATTTTATCTGAATTCCTCTTATATACAT
Source organism: Glandiceps talaboti (assembly GCF_964340395.1). Classification (NCBI taxonomy): domain Eukaryota; kingdom Metazoa; phylum Hemichordata; class Enteropneusta; family Spengelidae; genus Glandiceps; species Glandiceps talaboti. The sequence goes on from NC_135569.1 coordinate 4,178,967, forward strand.
GTGTTAGTTTCTTATGTGAAGTCATAAACCAGATATAACTTTGTTAGTGTGATCATCGAAAACACAGATTACGATTATTATTATTGTATGTGCATTGTGATCAGGGCAGCCCTACATGTACGTGTACAAATTGTATGGTGATCAGGGCAGCCCTACATGTACGTGTACAAATTGTATGGTGATCAGGGCAGCCCTACATGTACGTGTACAAATTGTATGGTGATCAGGGCAGCCCTACATGTACGTGTACAAATTGTATGGTGATAGGGGCAGCCCTACAGTACACGTGGATAAATCGTATGGTGATCAGGGCAGCCCTACATGTACAATGTACGTGTACAGATTGTATGGTGATCAGGGCAGCCCTACATGTACGTGTACAAATTGTATGGTGATCAGAGCAGCCCTACAGTACACATGGATAAATCGTATGGTGATCAGGGCAGCCCTACATGTACATTGTACAAATTGTATGGTGATCAGGGCAGCCCAACAGTACACATGGATAAATCATATGGGATAGGGGCAGCCCTACATGTACGTGTACAAATTGTATGGTGATCAGGGCAGCCCTACAGTACACATGGATGAATCGTATGGTGATAGGGGCAGCCCTACATGTACGTCTACAAATTGTATGGTGATCAGGGCAGCCCTACAGTACACATGGATAAATCGTATGGTGATAGGGGCAGCCCTACATGTACGTGTACAAATTGTATGGTGATCAGGGCAGCCCTACAGTACACATGGATAAATCGTATGGTGATAGGGCAGCCCTATATGTATGTGTACAAATTGTATGGTGATCAGGGCAGCCCTACAGTACACATGGATAAATCGTATGGTGATAGGGGCAGCCCTACATGTACATTGTACATGTACAAATTGTATGGTGATCAGACCAACAGCACACATGGATAAATCATATGGGATAGGGGCAGTCCCTTTTAGATGGTAAAATGTCAGATGACACTTTGTTTCAAGCTAGCTAGCTTCCATTGTATATGTGTGATTTCTGTCAATCTGATGTACCATTTTTGTTTTCACTCTCATGTAGTAAAATTAAGATGTTGAATGTAAGTGTATTGTTTACTAGTTGTTAAGAGTTATATACTTTCTGGAGACTCATTTTATGTTTTTCTTTTGTAGGAAGAAAATATTAATATGCCTCTTGCCATTGTTGATGGTATAATAGAAGAATCTGGATTCCAAGCCTCACCAGCAAAATACAGAGCCGTTGCCATGGCAAGACCGCAATCTGATCAAGGAGGCAGAGTATCAGTTCAAACACTGATCAGCCAAACTGAGACAGAAACTTTAAACTCTGACCCTCGACCTGCAGTGAGGTCAAGAGTCAATCCACCAATTGCCAAGAAACCTCTCGGAAAAGTTAACAGTAATGGGCTTGGGAATAAGTTAAATATGTTAGTTCCACCAAAAATTGCCAAGAAACCAGCTGTTCCAGTTAAACCAGTCTTTCGCCAGAACCCAGGTGTATTAAAAAGACAAAATTCAAGGGAAAAAGTTAGTGATTTCCCCTCACCACGCAGAGTACCAAAAACTGACAACTTCTGTTATGAAGTTGTTGACCTTAAAGAACATAAAATGTTAAATACACATGAGTATAATAATGCACGAGATGTGAAGAAAATTGCAAAAGTGCAAAAACCACCGCTACCCCCTCCTAAACCTACAAAATCTAAAGTAGAAAGGTTCTGGGCTAGAAGGATATCACAGGAGGATGATGTATTTCTGGAAGAGCCAAAACGATCTCCGAGTAAAGATGATGAATGGGTTGATGATGATGATGATGATGACGATGATGATGATGGTAACAACGATAACAGACATTCAGGGTCAATAAGGTAGGTTATATATGTTATTATACCATGCACAAGCCAAGTTATTGTATTTGAACAGAAAATATGGGTTATATACATGTACATGTACCCTGGTTGTTCTCATGACAGACCTGTATCAACATGTACATTGTATGTACGTCACTGATTCAGCAGCGCTCGAAATATGAGTCCAAACGTTCCAAATCACCATTATATTTCCTCCCTTTTTGTAACTTATGCTTGAGAAATTGGAAGTGTAATTATTTTATTCTCTAATATTTTACTTCATTCAGCCTGAAAAATACTTATGACCAAAGGATTTTGTCATTAATTGTCGAGCAACTCATGACAAGGCCCCTTAGGTCACTTGAATTTTGATTGGCTGTACGAAGAAAAATATTGGGGAATAACATCTAACTGAACCGTATAGACATGCATAGAGAAGAAATACAAGGACAGACCTAATACATCCCAAGACTATGCACAGAAATGAATTGATTTACACCTCTTAGAAAGACACAAATATCATTTGTGTTTTTCAACGTATCTACTTCCACAACAAGAGGACACATATTATTGCTAATTCATCAGTTAATCATTTTAAAGCGTGTATTGATAACCACCTCAGAACAGTAAGGGGTCTTTAAAAGCTTCAATGGCTTCCTACCCAATGTAAATTCACGGTAAATTCCACTGTGACATTACAATGGTATTGAATATTTTGTCTAAAGCCTTCACTACCAAGGTTGTACCCTTGAAATAACTGTAAAACTAATATTACATTGTATTGGCCATCATGTAAAGTACTAATTTCATATCATAGCTGTCAGAGAGAGTTATGAATAACATCAATTTTGTCACTGTTTGTATGTCTGGAATGTTATGTATGAGAGGTGACAGTTGTCAGGGGCAACAGAGGAATGCAAAGGTTAATCTACAATCAGTTCTACATTGTATCCTTTTTGACCTTCCTCATCAGAATGACAAATTACATAGTTACAGCTCACCTCTAGAGGGCGGTATAACCTGTACTTTCCAGTTGGAGACCAGGAAGGCAAAGTGGAAATCTTTAGACTTCTGACTGTTGTATCATTTTCATAACTAAGTTGTTTGGAGTCTGGTTTTCATATTTTCAAGAAAGATGCTCAGATGCCATGTTTCTTTGTTCAAGGAGAACACTGCAGTAGTGTACATTTTTGTACAAAATGTTGGTTTTCATTTAAAATTACCCATTGTTCTTGCATTGCAGTACAAGTGCAATACAACAAATCAGGAGATACAGTCAGAGAAGGCAAGCACAAGGTAAAAGACTCAGTGGAGGTAAAAGTCAGGTAAGGCAGTTTGGTGCAAAGACACCAGTTCTTTCTTTACATGTGGACTCATAAAAGACATTTGAGACTGTATAATTATATAGTACATGTGTGTGTATGTGTGAAAAGGGTGTCTTAAAAGGTGACAAAGGCCAGACTGACTCAATCTTATGCATTTTATTATGCATGGAGGACTAAGAAAAGTCGTTTTCATAAATTCTACATCACATGACTTCTCTATAATAGAGTTATAAAAATTGGCCAATCTGGCTTAGTTAGAAGTGGCCTGTTGTAGACTGGGGTGAGGCTTTCTAGGAAACAAACAGAGTTAGGAGCTAAACACAGCTTTATAGAACAATGTATCAGACGTGAACTTTTCCAACATATGAAGCACATGAAGTTTATCATTCAAATTCTGAGAGGATTGACTGTAACATGGCTGAAGTTTTTGCTTCACATCAAAGGTACCAGTCTAACATAACAATAGTCAGTTTTTTCTACAGTATGTTGCCAAGACAACAACTCCTAATATCTTTGGCATGTCAATTTTATGTCATAAACAGGACACACACAGAAGTAGTGTTCCCAAGGCAACAGTTCCTAAGGTGATAACTCCTCCTGATGAATGGGACAGTTCAGACTCTTACGATGATGTGGAAGTTGTGGAGGAACTCAGTAAAAGGGTTCTCATGGATAAAGACAATTGTGCGAGCACAGAAACAGTTTCAGACAAAATGTCACAATCTAGTGCGAGTGAAAATATTAAAAAAGATGGTAGCAGGAAAATTATCAACAAGAGAAACCTTTCAATCAAAGTCAAACCTGATGGTGTCAATTTGAGAAGAAAATCATTCAAGCGTCCAGTATCGCCAGTAAGAGTATCTCAAGGATTCAAAACATCACTTGTAACTTCCTTTGGCAATATATTTGGGAAGAAAGTAAACAAAACAAAGACTAGTACTCTGCCAGAGTACACTAAGTCAGAGGAATTGAAGGAAGTAAAACTTGAAACACAGCTAAGTCAGCGTTCATCGTTGTCCTCCCTAGGTAGCTATGTAGACCCGGATGAAATCGAAAGTTTGAATGCAGGTACAAAGACAGTTGGAAGCTATGAATCTGAAGAAATATTTTCAGATCCCAATGACTACCCGTTGTATCTAGAGATTGATTCTACGACTCCATATGCATCCAGTACTGCTGCTGGAAGTAACTCAAGCTGTCAAAGTGACTCCGATGTCTCCCCATCAATTGTTCGGAAATTTGATTCATCTGTGAGTGATGATGATCAACCTCCTCTTGCTCCCCCTAGGAACAGCAGTCTGTTGTCTGACATGAATGGACAAGACAATGACAATTTAACAATTCCAGAGGGAGGATTGACAAGTGGGCAGAAGAGCCCAAAGCTTCCTCCAAGACTGTCATCCAATCAAGAAAGCCCAAAGCTTCCCCCAAGACTGTCATCCAATCAAGAAAGCCCAAAGCTTCCTCCAAAGCTATCATCCAATCAAGAAAGCCCAAAGCTTCCTCCAAAGCTATCATCCAATCAAGAAAGCCCAAAGCTTCCACCAAAGGTATCCATCAACCAGAACAGCCCACAACCTCCTGTAAGGGTGCCATCGGCTAGCTCCGATAGCTCAGAAACGGCACCCACTATACCTCTACATCGTGGAAGTACAAAGTTTTATGTAGATATAGACTCATCAGCTAATGATAATAGCCCACAGTTGAAGCCAGCACAACCTATGAATGAAGACACAAGTGAAACAACTGAAGAAAATAGGCCAGTACCTAAACCACGCAAACAAAAGAAGAAGAATACGGGACATTATGCTAAGAATTTGGTAAGTTTTTGTAGTGAGTGGTGTGGAAAAATATATTTAAAAAAATTGAAAATGTGCGTCATTTTGATAAGAATCTTGGATGTTTTTAGTGAGTGGTGTGAAAAGTATGTACAATAACGAAAAGACTGATTTGATAAGGATATGGTTAGGTTTTGAATATTCATGAGAGGTGTTACACTCAATGGAATAAGCACTCATGACTCATGAATATTCATTATTCAACCATGGATATATTATTTCTGCTGATTCCCATGATTCAATAGCCTACAGCAAAGATATGCTATAAAGGCACAAGATCAACTTGATGTTTCTCAATCGCCAGTAGTTGTAGGTGATGTAAAATCATGAAGTGACTCTCTAGAACCCATACAAATGTAGTTTACGAAAATGCTTTTATTTTCTGTTGTGATATTTCTCATTCCCTATACAATTTGAAGTGTATCATGGCAGTTCAATCATGCAGAGTGTTTCTAATTTTCTGTTTCCCTTTTTTATAGGGAGTAAATCATGCAATACAAAGAAACCAACGGAAATCTCGATATGTTGATAGAGGTAAGGAAATGTGTATATTAGGTCATTTTCATTAATGTTCATGTACCGATGCTGTGAAAAATTCTTCAGAGCTGATATTATAGCTAGTACTAAAATGTTAACTAATACACGCAACATGCTTTTGATGTGCTGAGAGCTTTCGACTGCAAACAGTCAATCTTGTTCACTATATAATGATAGATGGCGCTATTTATGATCATGTCATAAGGTGACAGAGAATTTAAACTGTAATTGTTGCTTAGAACCCCTGTAATAAATCTGATACAATGTGTACAGTAAATTTGGGGTCTGCCATCTTGTTTTCAAGGCAATAGCCAATCTTTCATTTTCCCACAGAGTTAACAGAGTTTTCAGCAGCCATATTGGATGACGACCATATTGGATTTTAAGATAGCTTACTTCTGATATCATTTTGACCTCTGTTTCAGTAATTTTGCATTATTTTCTTGACCAAAGAGTAGCAAAAGTTTGTTTTTTTATTTCCGAGGTGAATACTATGTAATTAATACATCAACTATTTTACATCTTTCAGCACCAATGTTCCAAAACTATGAGGCCGAAGCCAAGAGAAGGGCCACCCAGAGAATGAGAGAAATCCCAGAAGACGAAGTAATGGAAGAGACAGAAAATGAAGAGAAAGTGCCTGAAACAGAAGAAGAAGTAGAACAGACTGTGAAGTATCGAAAAGGGGGGACTCTTGACCGAGCACTTTGGAGTGAGCTGCCAGAAGTCAGAAAAAGTGGATTGTTGATGACTTTGGACAGACAACAGTTGAAATTACAAGAGGTATTTACATTTTTGTTAATTTTGTTTTCAAGACTTACATTAGAAAATGTATATAAAGATATAGTGATGACTAAGGTAATAAGCACTTAGGAGGAATTGTGAATGTTTATGTTCTACATTACACATGTGCATGTCTGCTGACTCCCATGATGTAATCTGTGGCTTATGACGAGGAGCTAACCTGAACAATGAATGATGAACAAGTTTCAACTGATAGTTTCTGCACAATCGTGTGTATGCTTGTGATATAAATGATGAAATAACTATCCAGAACCCAAAGTTTATGAAAATGACATTTATTTGGTGTCATGGTATTCCCCTTACATTTTCCACCTACTTCAAAAGTTTGCCTATTAAGTTATTCTTGGACTACATCGGTTATGAGATGATTTTTTTTCATTAGAAAGTGTAGTTTTTGACATCTGTACTGTCTTTATTTTCACAGACCATGTTTGAGGTGATTTCATCTGAAGCATCATACTTACACTCTCTGAATGTCTTTATTGACAATTTTGTTCAGAATATCCACATACTATCATCAATGGAACACAGGCAATTGTGTTCCAATATTGCAACTATCAGGGATGTCAGTGAAAAGTAAGTAAACAGCATTGTGATTGGATGATTATGAGCATGTGACTTAAAATATATGATATGATTGGTCAGTTTTTCTGTCATCTGTTTCATGATTGGCTGATAATGGGCTTGTGACTCATAACATGATTGGTCAGTTTTGAAAATTTTAGTAATTCAGTCAACTGTCTTATGATTGGCTGATTATCATCATGTGACTTAAACTGTATAACATGATTGGCTAGTTACAAAATAATTGAATGAAGGTTAGACAAGTTCAGACATTCAGGTTAAAGGCCCATGTGTCTATCCCAGTTTCTCACATTGATGCTATCGTATCATTGGTGCTATTTCATAAACTGTTTATCACACCTAATTTTTAATCCTTATCTGAAGAGGGCCTTTAAATTCCAAGGTTTCAATCCCAGGTTCTCACATTTGTGTTATCTTATCAGTGGAGTCATAAGGATGACATAGAATCTTTCATTTGTTCTAGACCAACGTTTTCTATACCTCTGTCTGCCTCAACTGTAGTTCACACCAAAATAATATGAATCAATACTGTATGTATTATGTAGTTGGATAATTTAGTAAAAATAGTTAAATACAGAAATGTATATTATGAATGATTTCTAACTAATTCTCTCAATTTTGGTTCTTTTACAGACTTCTGTGTGAACTTGAGACAAGACAGGAAGAAAGCCTTGTCTTAACAGATATATGTGATATTTTGGAGAAGTATGCCCAGAACTACTTCCATTACTATGTTGTATACTGTAGTCATCAATCCCAGCAAATGAGAACATATACAGAATTAATGTGAGTACATGTAGATATGTCTATTTATTGTGTTGGGAATTGTGTGTGTGTGTGTGTGTGTGTGTGTGTGTGTGTGTGTGTGTGTGTGTGTGTGTGTGTGTGTGTGTGTGTGTGTGTGTGTGTGTGTGTGTGTGTGTGTGTGTGTCTGTCTGTGTTTGTGTGTGTCTGTGTCTGTGTCTGTGTCTGTCTATGTGTGAATAGATGTGTCTATGTGTATGTGTATGTGTGTATGTATGTATGTGTGTATGTCTGTGTGTGTATGTGTATGTGTGTCTGTGTATGTGTGTGTGTCTGTCTGCCTTTAGTATGGGACACAATGTCTCAAAACCTCTACATCAATTCTAATGAAACTTTGTTTGCATCTTCCTTTTGAGAATAGCAAGAACTGCTCATAGTTTCTGACACATTCTATGAATATTTATTAGCCGTTTGCATAAATAACTACTTTCAGTAATCTGGTTTTCTGTACTTGTGTTTTTAGGAAGAATGGTACCTTTGCTGACTTGATTCATTTACTAGAACACAAACCAGTATGTCAAGGCCTTTCTTTCCAGTCATTCATTACATTACCAATGCAAAGAATTACCAGGTTACCACTGTTGATTGAGGTGAGAATTGATTTAACAAAGTATGCACATAAAAAAATAAAGTTTTAAACTTATGCTGTTACTTAGTACAGAAAAAATCAACCAATTTTCAGTTAAAATCTGGGTCGCTATGCAAATTGTTTAAACAGATGTCAAAATGAACCTTTTTTAGAATCCAATATGGCCGCCACTGAGTACCATGTTTTACTCTGTGAGTATATCAACAATTGTTGATTTTCTTGTAAAGAACTTTCTTTCATTCTTTCAAAAGGACTAGGAACAAGATTTAAAATGGTAAAGTTATGAGAGATTTGAATAATTTTGATATTTAGGCAAATTGACTCATATTTCAGAGAGCTTTTTCATCTCCTTTCTAACTCTAAGCGCCACTGAACATTGTTTTCTTTGGATATTTGGTGCTATATAAATTTATTAGATAGATAGATAGATAGATAGATAGATAGATAGATAGATTCACCAAGCCATACTTAGGTATAGTGTATGCAATGGTAGTTCATGTTTGTTTTCCATTATGTTTCTGTAGAATATTTTCCACCGAGCTGTGGAGGACTCCCAGACATACACATCTGCAAAAAGTGCATATATAGCAGTTAAGAAAGTTGTACAGGAATGCAATGAGGGTGCCAGGAAGATGGATAGGATATATGAAATGTTTGAAATACAACAACAGTTAAAAATGAGCAAGGTAAGATAAGGGTTACTATGTTACACCTAGTGGTCAGTTGTAGCTATGCAATTTGTCAGTCTGATGAGGATCTTCAACCCAGGCAGATCAAAAACTAAATGCTGAAATGCGAAAACTTTGAACTGCGTGTGCGTTATATATAAACATGTGTAAGTCGTTTGACCTACTAAGCTGATGAACATTTTTTGGTCATGGTAATTTCTACCATAAAAAGTACATGAATAAAGCTAACAGTTAAGTACAAAATACATTTTGAAATTGTCAACATCTGTAAGTACAAAAAGAAACTGAAGAACTGAGCTCGGCATATACACTAACTGAGTGAATTACAATGCCTGTTTCTAATCTAACTCACATTTTCACATGTTTCCATAGCAACTGGCACTGATATCAGAAAACAGATGGTTGGTGAAGAGAGGAGATTTGATCGAGATCAAGTATGCAAAATCCAAACTACCTTTCAGTACATCAGTGAAGCCAGTGCAAGACCCAATCCATCTGATTCTGTTTACAGATCTTTTACTTATTACAAGACGAAAAAGGTAAGATCTTGACATCTGAATATATACTGTGAGATGTTCATGGATGGGTTTACATGACAATGTTTTCAAATAGAAACCCTGATGTTGTTTTTATTTTAATGCGTTTTCATGTGTGTACATATGTAAGATAGGCAGACAAAGATTTTTGTCAAACTACAGCTGTGTGAGAGTCCCATTCAATATTTGTTGTGTTTATACATGTATATGTGTGTATGTGTTGGGCCAAGTGTCTGGATGTGTGTAGGTCGTGTGTGTGTGTGTGTGTGTGTGTGTGTGTGTGTGTGTGTGTGTGTGTGTGTGTGTGTGTGTGTGTGTGTGTGTGTGTGTGTGTGTGTGTGTGTGTGTGTGTGCATGCGTGCGTGTGTGCATGCGCGTGCGTGCGTGTGTGTGTGTGTGTGTGTGTGTGTGTGTGTGTGTGTGCGTGCGTGCGTGCGTGCGTGCGTGCGTGCGTGCGTGCGTGCGTGCGTGCGTGCGTGCGTGCGTGCGTGCGTGCGTGCTTGCGTGCGTGCGTGCGTGCGTGCATGTTTTAAATGAATCCTGTAGAAGTTACAAAAGCACCAATAGACCTCTTCCCAAGGTGCTAATCATGTCCAGTCAAGAATGTTAGACATTGGCTTCCTGTAGTTAGAACACTTTCGTTACCCAATATTATTTCATGCACAACATGTTTTCCAACCTTCTGGATGCATTTATGACAAAACAACCCACACTTGTATTCCCTTTGAAGATAAAATTAACAGTATAATGACATTGTTGTTTCTCTATTTACAGTGATGGTAGTTTTGTGGTAGAGGACCATTGTTTACGTAACATGTGTCAAATCCAGGCTATAGAAACCCCTAGTCAGTATCCACAATTCAAGCATGGTGTACCAGAAGGCTGTACGAACATCTTTATCCTTGTGTTACTGGAAAATTACAGGCGGAGGCAGCGAGAATTTTTACTGAATTCTCCTAAACTGTAAGTGAAAACATGTTCCACGTAATGAGACAGGCTTGGGGATTGGATGAAGAAATATGTATGTCTTATTATCACCTGGTCATTAGCCAACCACATACTTCATTACTTATGTTATGCAAAATTCCATATTCAAGTTATCCATTTTCAAAAGGAGTGTCGCAATAAGGGCACCATGTGGAGTTAGTAAAATGTTTTGACTGGAAGGACTTGAATCATTCAGTTCTTTGTTCTCATGGTCTTCTCTGATTCATTTTGATAGGAGTGACAGACAAAGATGGATTGATGTGATTACTCCAGAGCAGGGAGATGATGATTATGAAGAAGGTAGAATCTATGAAGCCTGGGGTAAGATCATGTTATGCAATATAGATTTGTAATGTTTCATCATTCTTATTAAAGCTGGACTAGCTGTTACTGGAATACCACTGGAAATTGTTAAAATACCAGTAAATTAGACATTGTTCATGTTCATTAGGGGTTGATCATAACAAGAAGTGGTACAGCAATAAGTTTAAATCGTGATCACATTAGGGTACTGAATTTTAAGTTGATCCTAGTTCTGAGTGTGTCCTAAGTGCTTATCTCCTTCAGAGAAAACTTCTGTCATGAATATTCATCGTTCAATCATGAATATATTATTTCTGTTGACTCCCATAATTCATGGGCCCACAGCAAAGATGTCATAATTGTACATGTAGGTGATACAAGATCATGAAATGACTCTCCAGAGCCCATAGTTTATGAGAATGTCGCTATTTCCTGGAGTGTTCTTCCCCTTCGAAGGGATTTAGGTCAAGTCTGAGTATTTTCTGTGTCATCAAAAAGCAAAAGAATTGCATGTTATTGCACTAACTGCAACCTTTCAAATGATAAATTATAATTTGGAGATGTGAAAAGACTTCTCAAATAACAAACATATATATTCAAATACCATTTTTTGTATTAATTTGTGGTGATTTTTTGTCTTATGATGTATTAGACTGTCCACAAGTACAGTGTGTAGATGCATACACAGCTGAACAACCAGATGAGCTTTCACTTGAAGAGTCTGATATTATAAATGTCTACAGAAAACTACCAGATGGTAAGAATCTTTTATATTACAAATTCTAATCCCTTCAATTACATTTTTTGTATATTTAATTATTACACATGTACTACTATTACTATTGATGTGATGCTTTCAAAATTCTCAAAACCTTGAATTTTAGTGTCAAACTCGTGTTTCGGTTATTTGACCTTGAACATTGGGTCAAGGTCAAAGTTCAATGACTCATTAGAAACATTCCAAAACACTTCTTCAGTTATCTAGCAAGACCAGTCATTCTTTATATCCACATACGTGCAAATTTACTGAGTGAATGTATTAATCAATCAAAAAACAACTGATTATTTATTTCTTCTCTCTCTTTAGGTTGGTATGAGGGTGAGCGACTACGAGATGGAGAGAAGGGTTGGTTTCCTGCAACTCATGTTGAAGAAATACTTAGCCAGCATGTCAGAGCAAAGAATTTACGAGAACGCTATAAATTATTATGTATATCTCAGTGTTACATACATGCAAAACTTGGAGGTAAATAGACTTACATTTGTAAGGTAGTCAAGTCAGTACACAAGTGAAGTCTTGTGTGAGAAGGTGTGCTGTGTAGAGAAGACACACCATCAGAAATCTAACATCTTGTCATGAGGGCAAAACATTGTCTTAAACATATTCAGTGGAAAGCCAATGTCTAAACCATAGTCAGTGGACAGTCAATGTCTTAAACATATCCAGTGGAAAGTCAATGTCTTAACCATATCCAGTGGAAAGCCAATGTCCTAACCATATCCAGTGGAAAGCCAATGTCTTAACCATATCCAGCAGAAATATGATGTGTATGATTTAAAATTATTATCCAGTGTCTATTACTCATGAACTAGAACACCTTATTAAACCCTGACTGCCAGAACTAATAGGCATCTGTGTCTATCTGCTGGTACAAGTCAGAAATGTAATTGTTTTGAAAACAATGACAAAATCTCTAAGAAAAGTCAGTTCTACAGAGTATTAGCATAATCAAATATTTTATTGAAGCAATCTAAAGTGCATGCTGAGGCCAGTTTATCTAGTGCACAATACAAAACCAATTATTATTTATTTATTTATTTAAAGTATGTTAATGGCCATCATGACCATATGCAAATTTGATGGCTGATTAATTAACAATGGAGAGTACTTCTCAACATTTGATTATGCAATGTATATGATAGTTGTGCCTTGAATTCACTCATATATAACATCAGTGACAATATTCAGGATTGTATAGTCAAACTACAAGCTACAATCAACAATTCTAAAGAGCTAGAAAATATTGCTTTAACATAGGGTTGTTGGTGGCTGAGTGTTTAAACCACTTGGCTCTTACCACTGTGGTCAGAGTTCAAACCCATTCACGGTTTGATTAAATTTACCAGCTGTAAGTAAGAAGAGTGTCGTTCAGTTTGACTCTACCAAACAACGCAGGTTTTCCCCCGGTACTCCGGTTTCCTCCTGCATTGAACCCATGAGGGATGGCCCTCACTGGGCTTCTTGGGAGACAAGTGTTTGTATACTTAAAGAACTGTCCAGTATAAATAGAGATTATTATTATTATTATTAAACTACAAGACACGTCATTTATGCAAGGTGTTTGTAATAATATTGTGTGAAGCACCAGTGGCAATATCCTGAATTGTGAAGTCACACTATGAACTGTAATCAGGAAAAGTATTATTTTACCATGCAAGAGATTATGTTATTCATGCAAGGTATTTGTAAAAATAATGTTAACATCAAATATTATTTTCTTGAAGGAAATGAATGATATATCATGAATATATATGAATTATTATACTTTCGCCATTGAAGAACAGTCACTTCGTACTTATTGATCCTGCGATATGTAATTAAAGGCCAGGGTTACAATCTCAGGATCATTATCTTATCAATGATGCTATATGGATTACATACAATCATTCCATATAACAAACTTTTTCTATAGCTCTGCCAGACAACTGTTTTTCACAACTTAGCCTTTATCCAAATATAAAATTGGCCTTTAAGATAAACAGAGAGTTTGTAAATATTTAAGTCCTTGTTATTTCATTGGCCAGATAGGGGGAATTGAAGTAGACACCCCCAAGTAATGTGGTTAATTTGAAATAAGCAATTGTTTAGATTTTCAGTGGCTTTTTTCACAGTTTAGTCTCTTTAAATATGTAAATTCATTCATCCTTTGTTTGAATATTGATCTTGCAATGACAGGAATTTTAATGTACCAAAACAGAATATATTTTTGAACATGAATTTAAAATCACTAGCACCCCTCTCAATACCTGCATAATGGTATACTCCTTCATAATTTTCCATGGAGGCCATACCATTTTTAGTAGAATAGGGCTGCTAAGCCAGTTTCACTCATAACATTAATAGAAGATCCTTTTTATGACTGTCTAAGTGTCTGCTATCTTCAGTTGATATATTTGCCCAAAAGGGACAAACATAAATTTGTATATTTGGAATTTTGTAATACAGTTTTCGTCATACCAGCTTTGAAATGCACTGCGTTACTATTTACTTACCATATATTCATTGTATCATGGACCCTACTTGGAGAGTCCGTGGAGAGTCCATGATTGTATTCAGGATAATTTACTTATTTTTCAAGTGGTTACAGAAGAGCTAAACCTTTATGGATTGAACTTGTTTGTTTAAATGAACAGTGAAGCAAATGTTGACATCAATAAACAGATATTTTACCACTGCAACAAGTACTGTAAACCTGGACATTTTCGCCAAAGACTTATTTTTCGCTAATTTCGCTGGAAAGCAAAAAAGCACAAATAAGTACTGACTAAAATACCTTTTTGCACATGATCAAAATGTACCAGTTTGATAATGAGAGACAATTGGTTTTTGAGAACTTGCTGAAGAGTTTAAAATTCCAGAATTTTGTAGTAGTGAAAAATATCAAGGTTTACAGTATATCCTGATAAAATGTCTGCAAGGTCAGATATATGCTTCATTTTTTGATTTTTGTAAACAACATTTTTATATTGATTAAACAGATGTATCACCGTACGTCATTCAAACAAACATTTACTGATGAACTTTTTAATGAAACATGGTATCTTTCATTTTTTGTATACAGTTCCATCATTAAGCAGATGTTTTACCACTGTATGTCATTCAAACAATATTTACTGATAAGCTTTCTACAAAGTCAAATGTGTGCTAAGTTTCATTTTTATACCATTTCTCGTAAATTGCTGATAAGTATTTACATATTAGTGATAGCATAGGATATGACATTTTGGGTGTGTTACAGTATTCAGAAATCTAAATGAAAAAGCCAAATCAATTTCGAGTTATCAGAAAATCTCTATGTTCTCGTCAGAAACTTCAAACAGATTCAATCAGGTGTCAATTAGCACATTATGAGCTAACCTATAAATTTAACACCCATTTGCGTATTGTGAAAATTGAGCAGAAAGACAGATTTTCAATAGGGTTTTGAATTCCATACAAATTCTGAAGGTACATATGAGATGGATTTGACTCATAAGGAGTAATACTCCAGGAAATAGAGACATTTGCATAAACTTTGGCTCCTGGGAAGATGTTTCATAATTTTACATCATATCACCTACAATTACTTCAAAGAAACATCAATTTGATCTTGTGCCTTTATATGGTATCTTTGCTATGGGTCATTGAATCATGAGAGTCAACAGAAAAAATATATCCATGGTTGAACAATGAATATTCATGACTCCTGATTGCTTATTCCCTTCAGTGTAAAACATCTCATGAATATTCATTGTTCAATCATGAATATATTATCTCTGCTGGGAGTTGAATATGAGGACTAGATCAATGGAGAATAGTAATCACACCTGTATTTTTTTTTACATTTTTATCACTTTTATTATAGTAATTGTACATAATACACTAGACTGTACATGTTTTGTTGATGAAATTTTTCACACTTGTATACTATATGTTGAATAAACTTCATATACTTTTCACCACTTAATAACCTGTCATGTCTGTTTTGTAGAGTTTGCGAAAATGCATGAACTTATTGTCTTGCACATTACATATTATGTATGGGAGATACACTTGTTGCATGGATATGAAGGCACTAGTAGATGTCTGTAAACACAATGGTTGAAAGCCAAGGGAAATAGTTACAATGTACTACTTAACAGCATGAGGGGTAATATGACATCTACTAGTGCCCAAATAAAGCAAGGCAATAAGTGTTTTATAACACATCACATTCACAGGCACATATTCTTTCCATAGTGAAAGAAATCAGCAGTAAGACCAGTCTCATGCTTCTGAAAAAAGTGGGAAAATAGAAAACGAATATTGGCCTCTGTATGCAAATTGAGGTCACTATGGGTCACTAGTCCATATCACATGACACTGTCTAAGCCAATTACTAAAAGCTGTCTGAAATGATGTGTTAAAATGATAATTAGCTTCAATCACTGCAGTATATTCATCCCCCTCACATCTTGCCCTCTACACAGACCAAACACGTGCATGCTTTATCGAGTCAGAGTCAAGTAATTGTCATTTTCACTAAGTCAGACATCATTTCAAATGTCACTTTTATTGCGTTTATACAAAATTCATCATTTGACATTTACAAAACTATACATTACAACAATAACAAGGTTACAGAATTCAATTCATATACACAAGAATCAACAATGTTATGATATATGTAAACATTATTATCTATACAACTTGGGCAGGAATATACTATCCCAACATACAATGAATTGGTTAAAAGCTACACACATTTGGCTTCTTTGAAGTACACTTAATTTACAACTATTCAAGATTATTCTAAATTAATTAAATTATAAATCTCTATATTCATAAATGTATATCAGTAACCATATTGGATATTATTACAATTATATACAAGTAGTTATCACTACTTAAAAGTAAATGTTAGATCTATTTTCAAGTCTGTTAGGAAATTTGAACATATGATAGATTGGTCTGAGATCGATATATGCAAGTTTTAATTAAATAATCACCGATTGGTTTGCTCACATGACGTGTTGTTCTGAGATCGATATATGTAAATTAGTCATTAAAATAGAGCCCTGATTGGTTGGCTCATGTGATTTGTTGTTCTGAGATCGATATATTCAAATTAGTCATTAAATAAGAGCACTGATAGGTTGGCTCACATGACGTGTTGTTCTGAGATCGATATATGCAAATTAATCATTGGAATAGAGCAGTGATTGGTTAGCTCATGTGATTTGGTGTTCTGAGATCGATACTAATCATTAACATACAGCACTAATTGGTTTACAGTACGACGCTGACCTTCTGAATTTCTTGATTTATGTATTGCTTTTTAACTATAGGTTCATATATTATAAACTCAAACAACCAACTTTGACAACTGACACTTTGTCAAGGAATACCATCGACATTTGAGCACAGACAAGTGAGAAGATTATTCTTACTTGTCTGTGATTTGAGGCATTACTCTCATACATGTATTTCAGTTACATATGTATAGTTCAGTCAAATAAGTTATATCAAAATAAACTCTTCATTCTACAAACTCCTAAACTATTATGTACGCTGCTAATATTCGTAACAAATCATGTATACACGTAGAATCTTAACATGGTTGGTGTGGTCTATATGTCCTCTTAGCATTCTCTTAGAAAACCGAACATCGGCTAGAAAACTGACACAAATTCTTACTGGGTTTTAAATCTACTCGCTGTGTCAGATGACGTAAGCAGTATACCCACATGATATCATGAATATTAATGAATATGCGTTTGTAGGCAGGGTCAGCCAATCACAGTGGGGAAACATTTTCGGTAGATGCCCGCTTTACAGCAATACAACTTCGTAGTATATGGGTTGAACTGTTGCTATGTGAAATAGTAATCAAATTTTAAGTTTGAATGCCGAACTCTTCATCACTTTCCTAGATGTGTTGGGAGGATAGAGTCAATATTAACCAAATAATGGTCCTAAGCTTGTACATACAAAGCCGTTATGTAGTTATAATCTGTCTGATTATAAGCTTATTTGCCAATTTAGATCTACAATATTTTGTGTAAGAAACACATTTTGTCTAAATTATGTAGACAGATTCCCTTTGATAAACTACTGGACAAATACCGACCGCCTCTTGGTTCTGGATGATTTGAAATAGTTTTTCTTGGAGATTAAAAAAGCATGCCACGTTTTGTTGGACGGTTTATGCATTTTATTTTATCTTCTGTTGCTTTTTCACATTATTTCCCAGAACCTTACAACGAGTTGGAAAGGATGGAATTCAATTTGTAATAATATTGAATTGTTGTATTCAACAAATAAGAACATAAGGTATGTCCAAATTCGTAATCGTACATATCTTTGTCTTCTCTTATCTAAATATCTGTTGAGAAATAGAATATATGAAATAAAACTAATTACAACACGGTTCCTCTACTCAATTCACTTGGTGAACATAACTTCATGAACGATAATTACGATCACTACAGTTTAGACAGATTTCAAAAACTGTTTCTCTTGAGAAAACCCTTTCTTTAACTTTCCGTGTCGATTTTTATATATGTGTTCATGATTTCAAATCTTAAACATTACAGAGGCTTTATTTCATACGTTGATCATGCCATGTATCTGCTTGTTTGTAACAAATCCTATGACAACATAGTCTACAAGCTATCCTTGCTTCGAATCTCAAGATCTCCCCCCTCCCGTCGAGCTCAATGAGAAATCAATTGCAAGAATCAAAGGTTGTTCATGCAAATGAGTAAACCCACAACTGTTAGAATGATGTACACAACATATACGTAGCATCCTGATGTGACAAATGTACCATATTATTTTGGACATTGTGTAACTGCCCCAAATAAACAATGACTTATTACTGGGCAGAATTCTGTGATTGATTAACACAGTCTTGGTCTTAATGACTGGGTGGCATTGTTTGAATTTGAAATTTCATGCCAGCAACTCTTTGAGCTAGAAGTGAGAGAAGATTCGAAGCCATGGATAGCATGTAGACTAACGACAACAAGTATCGTCATTATCTTTGATAAATTAACATAAATAAGCCTACTACATTTAGGCTAATACTTTCTAAAATTGTAAATATATAACAGACCCTGGTTCCTGGATACTGTAAACTTTCTTCTCAGCCACTACAACAATTATGCTTTGTACATCAACATTAAAATGAAACTATTTCAGTTAAGTAACCGATTGAACGGGGTATTGTGGCAAATTTCCAATCGTGTAGCAGACGACTTAGTTACAGTAACAGCAGACGCCATATTTTAATTAACATTTGTTTCCTTGACAACCAACTGTGACGTCACAATATGCATGCAGATAAATTTACATATCTGGTGGGAAATGGGTGACACTCTCACGTTTACTTCAATAAACAACATCTTACGTACGTCTTCTGTTACTTCGACCATAAAAGATATTTTATCAGATCAATTCTTTTTTTCCTTACATTTGATGTAAATACATCTTCAGACACGGTTACATTTAAGACTAAAGACATTTCCAATATATATATTGTGCACAAACAATAGATTTCATTCTTTATGTCTGTGATACAAATTAGGCACGTAAACTTACTCATTCAGGAAAGCATGGAAATAAAACTGCAGCACTTGCAAACTATTTTAAAAAGTTGTTTTTCCTGGAACAGTATGATTCAGTACATACGTACCTCCATGTCCATTCGTAGTCGCGGTTACCCAGACTATCACCGCTGGCGCTCTACTACCCTTAATACGAGACCACCTAGACGTCTCGATGGTCTCGTAGTAGAGTCCCCAGCGGTGGGAGTCTGGGTAACCGAGACTAGTCCATACGCGGGTGATACGATAGGGTAGAGTTGGTCAAAAATGTCTTTACCTGTACCCTGTTTTAGTGGTAAATGTCAATCTAAAGTTACTGTACAGCAGTGGAAGTCAGAACGTTGTCTGTCCCAACAAAAGTTAACTAACATTGCTAGATTTTATTGTCTTGTCACTAAGGCGAGATAGTGAAAAGACTGTAAAATACGTTACCTCTGGGGGTGTCCCTATCATCCCTATAGCAGTGATAAGAGCGCCCACAACGGCTGATCTTTCAGTCTATCATTATTCTGGAAGATCGTAGTCTCACTTACCCAGGCTCTCACAGCTGGGGCTCTTCTACGAAACCACCCAGTTGGGGAGGTCTCGTAAGCAGAGCAGCCAGAGGCCAGAGTCTGGATAACCGAGACGAGGATTGTCTCCGTTACCAAGACTCTTGCCGTTGAGGGCTCCCCCACCAACTGGGGGGGGGGGGGGACAACGGCAAGAGTATGGGTAATCGAGTGTAAGACGGAGAAGATCGACGTGATGTGCAGGATTAGAGACGGTCGGTGAGACCGGAATGACACGACGTATATTACAGTCTAGTCTATCATCTCACTTACAAGAGAAATTGTTATTTTGACCATATAATCATCTAGTCAACCACTGACTAATAATCTTCCATTTTTTATAGTGAATCGAAATTTTCCTGTGCAAACTGATCAGGGCATTCGAAATCCGTGCCGTGGTTGCGCTATTACCGGTATGGTTATTAAAAATTGGTCTTTCAGAAGTGGTTTCGATTTGTGTAACACAACCGTACAAAAGCTACAAGCCAAAAGTTAGGTAAGGAATAAGAATAGGGATAGATCTCCTAAAGTATTTAATACTTGTACAATCTACCATGAAAGGACACTTTTCTACATGCACCCTTTATCTCCACGTGTTCGTAGATAGGTTAAATCGACGTTTACCATCGGAAAATCCGTTCACGGTTCTTGGTACGGTTGTGGCTGATACCCATCTTCGTCGGCATCAAAGGGAGGCTTCTCTTGGGGAGCGGTATGTGCTGGTATGATCGTCGACTCAGTCGTCATCTACAGTTGATAAAGATAACATTACATTGGTTAAAAGATCACCGAAAATAAACTTACGTATTTGAAAGCAGCAAGAACAATCTCTGAAAAATTTACAAAATATGTGTATTTTTGTATCCCAAAAGGTTTGACCATGGTGAATTTCACGTGCAAACAGCGAACGCTTCTTGACACACACGGCATGATCCGTCACCCAACATTGAAAAGTGTTAGAGAATTGTTACTTTTGCATTTCGAGTGGTCTGTCTGTCTGTCTGTCTGTCTGTCTGTCTGTCTGTCTGTCTGTCTGTCTGTCTGTCTGTGCGTGAGTGTGCAGAAACACCGTGTCTCATAAGTGAAACACCAATGCATCTTCAGTCCTCTTGTATTTAATTTACCTGCGGTGAAGTACTTTCCAGTATCAAAGCATCTTTCCCATCCTTTGTTTCTCTACTTGTGTCACTGACCCGCCTTTCAATATTACTATTCCACATACCATAACCAAAATATATGACTAGACCTACAGATGTTTCGAGCGCAAGAAGAAAATGGCAGGTTAATAAACTGAGCACGCAATATGTACATGTATAAAAATACTAAATATCATAATGATTTAACTTTGTGCTTTTAAATATTCACAAAATATATATTCAGCCATTTGTGGATATTGGAACATTAACTTTAATTTGTTTTTGTTGTTGCTGATAATTTATTTGTTTGTTTGTTTGTTTGTTTGTTTGTTTGTTTGTTTGTTTGTTTCGATGGATGGGCTTATCTTCGTCATCGCCATCGTTGTTGTTTTAAACCATTGTCAAGTTTCCTTTTTTGCCAGATATCTGTTTAATGTATAATGATGATACGCCCTCTTACGACACTTTTTCGAAAGTGACTGCAAGGCGTGTGTGCACCCGCAGTATTGGGATATTGAGTTATACTGGAACAATTGACACCAATAGTCTACAAAAATATGAGAGAATCCGTATACATCTATCAAAGGTAGAATGCACCTTGGTATTCTTGCCATATATGAACACACTATTCGGCGGCCATATTGGATTCTAAAATAGTTTATTTTTGATAACATATTACCTCTATTTTTTCGTGATTTTAACCGGGAATATGTTGGAGTTTTATTGAACAAAGTAACAGCAAAAGTGTAAAGAGTTTATTTCCGAGGTGCTTTCTACTATACAAAAAAAGACACAACTTACCTACTATCAGCCAGATGGCGAACCGTACCCAGGTCAGATAGGATAATTTCAGCATTAAGTAGATATTAATAAACATTGCACATATTGGTAAAACTGGCACACAAGGCGCCATAAATTTCAACCTCTCGGGATTTTGTGGTTGTTGGTAAATTTTCAAAATGAGATAAATCATAAGACCTAAAAATATCAAAAGAAGGATGATGGCCCATACATTAGCTGTTTTGAGAAACGGCCTTGCGTAGATGACCAACGAATTAAACACAAAAATCACAAAAAAGAGAAACAGCGTAACGTAGGTGACCAGTTTTCCACTTTGTATGGTTGGTTGTTGTTTTTTATCCGGAAGACGTAGAAAACTTCGAAATTTACCCCCCGTCTTGTAGAACCATTCACGCATGCGTGACAGAGTAAAATCTGATTCGGAGTAGGTGTTAAAATTGTCAGGTTCTGGTTCAACAGCGCCATACCGCGCTTTCAGTGGTTGATCACTTTGTTCTGATTCAGTTTTAGGGATTAGTTTCTCAGGACCAGCTTCAGTCAATGTGGAACCTTCATCCGGGATACCCTCAGGTTGTTCTTTCTCTTTGATGGTTTCATCTCCGTCGTCCAGTGTCGAATAATCTAGCGTCGTCTCCAGAGCAAACTCTACGTCCTTATGAGGTTGGTAACGCAGAATGAGAACACACATGGACACGATAGTGTATGCCAGGAGAGTTCCAATGGACATCATCTCAATAAGATCAGCTAAACCGATCAGTAAGGCTAAAATGGCGGCAATGAAACCAGACAAGATGGTTGCAATGGCGGGTGTTTTCGTGATGTCATTAATCCGATCCATAAACCTACAGAGTTGAAGCACACAGGATAAAGGTATGTAAGGTCAAGGTGAATTAAAATGGTACTATAGATGAGAAATGACTTCTAAAAAAATATTAGTACCGGAAGTGATTTGTAAATAAATGGTGTAAGCACTAGTCTCAGTTACCCAGCCTGCAGCCGCTTGCCTTTGAAGGCTACACCCGGGGGTGTATCCCTCAACGGCAAGAGACTGGGTAACTGAGACTATGTAAACACAAGTAATCACTAGGGGTCACGTCCAGTCGGTGCATGCGTATGATGTTTCTCTGTCCATTGAAATATAACCATAGCTGGTGGTTACTTGTAATATCTCAATTTGTACGTACCAAAGCAACATGTAGGTGATATGCGATTTTAAAATTTAACAATTGTACTTTGACTGTTTGTTAGGCTAGACATTTTAGCAATATTTGTAAGTAAGATTTTTGTAGAACCAAGCAACATTCTGTTACGGGTTAACTAGCTTCTATTGTCATAAGAAGTAGCTACTAACTAACTCATCTTTGTTACCCAGACTCTCACCGCTGAGGCTCAAAAATGTGAATATGAGACCAGACATCTGGGCGTTTTGTAGTAGCGCCCTCAGCGGTGAGTCTGGGTAAGAGAGACTAGCTACTAACCTGAACAGGAGGCCATCAGTAGACATGGCATAGATAACACGTGGCATTGGAAATAGCGACCCTAGCAGACTAACAGTCAACCCACAGATAGCACCAAGGGCTACTACATACTTTGCTGCATATGCACCATTTTGGACGAACATTTCCAATAAAGGTGATTCTGGACTTATGTCGTCGTAAGGTACCATGAGCGTTAATATAATACTGACAGAGACGTAACCAAGGAGACAGATTAACAATGATAAAACTATCGCAATTGGTATAGATCTGCTTGGATTCCTCGCCTCTTCACCAGTGGTGGCAATGATATCAAAGCCGATGAAGGCATAAAAACATGTGGCTGCCCCAGTCAGCACCTGTGTGTAGAAATAGAGTTTGTACCTTTATCTAAGGAAAACATAATTTGGATATATAATCTGTGAAAATGGAAAGGTGTATTGTGTAAAAATGGAAAAGGCGGGAAGAAGATGGAAATATACATCGATTTGTTGCAGAAGGCATTCAAAGACAATATACCATTTTAGGAACCATGTGTAGTCTCGATAGCAGCTAGATAGTCGATCACTCAAACTTCCTCTTCATACAGCTTGCAAACTCAGTAGTTCAAATTTAGTGGTGTTATGGATATCATGCATAGAAGCTGATTGGTTGATGGTACCATTGATTCAAGCTAAATTCCAATACTGATTTTTCAATAATGAACTTACCCCAGAGAAGCCATATGGCATGAAACCTTCACTCCAATTATTAACATCTACATAGAATAAACCGGCCACAATCATGAATACCCAGACGGCCAAGTTCAAGGCATTGAGAGCGTTGTTAAAACCTACAGACTTCTTGACACCAGCTGTTACTATTAATGTCATTACTATGACAATAACACAGGCTAGAAGATCTGGATATGATTTAGCTGAAATCAAAAGTAGAAGATTCTTAAAGCATTGGAGAGTGATGAAAATTTGGAACATTTTGTCCAAGGATTTCTGCACCCCCCCCCCATGTTCCTTTGTGAAAGGATCACTAATCACCATATAGTTCAGTCATGCTATTGTTTAATGTGTTGAATGATGAGATACTACCAAACCAGAGTGACTGTAGCACTTCAATTAGACAGCACAGTGGTTTTTTACCTCTAACAAACTAGTTTTCGTTACAAAATAAATGAAACAAAATTTAGATACTGATTGTGAACAAGCACATAAAATGATACATTGTATCTCACTGTGAACACAAATCAACATAACTGTTAGATGAAACAAAGATGATTCAATCATAACCCACTGTCTATTTGTAATCACAGTGAGATACGATGTAACATTTCATGTGCATGTGTGCGCTATCAGTGTCTGTTTTTTGTTTGCGTAATTTGTAACAAAAAATGTGTGATATGTAAAAAAAACACCTCTTACTGCCTAATTGAAACTTTATAGCCATTTGAGTTTGGTTGTATCACACCCATGTGTAATATTTTTGTTGATGTAGGGAGCTCTTTGCGTTCACGAACATAATATTTTTAACTTCGTAATTCGCATAATGTACGCATGATATATGGTCGTACTGTTACCATGGTTACTGTCCACCGTTCACTGCATATCCTTAATCTATATACCCTGGAGTAGTCTTTACCAACCTCCTTAATTCCCTGACGTGATCCTCCTTAATGCTAGGTTTTGAAAGCAGAGCAAAAAACAATTCTCGTTCAAAAATCATACTTATCACTGAATTCGTGTAGTTCAGTGTAAATTCTCTTTGGGTTATTGTGAAAACTCCTGCGGTTTTCTCCTCTCTCTTTTAAACTTTTTCCTCTTTCTCCACACTCCCTTGTGTTGTGTTGGCTTCTTCTGAAATGATAGTGACCTTTTATGACATGTACAAATTAATATGTATATTATTATTATACTTACTGTGAATACCGAATTTTCCAACATTGTCCAGCATGAAATGACTTATTTTATGATGAACTAAGGAGTCGAAACAGCTACTCAGTGCGCTTGCGCCGGCTGCTGTGCCAATCAAGTATTCCAAGATTAGATTCCAACCAATGATGAAGGCAGCAAACTCTCCTACGGTGACATAGCTGTACATATATGCTGATCCCGTGGTCTTCGGTACACGAACGCCGAACTCAGCGTAACACACCCCTATACAGAAAGGAAAGGAAACCCGTGAATGTCATCACCGAAACTGTGTTCTGCTTTGAGATACACTGTAATGATATTTCCATGTTTAAATATCAAGTTACAATTGTGTTTATTGATCAATTGCTACGGAAACTAGATTATATTACGAATACCTGACAGGCATACATAATAATATCCAATTGGCCACCGTTATTAATGTCAGCAACTCTATGTATCGAATAAATATGTAACACTTGCAGTCTTGTCTTCAAATTTTAAATTGCAAAATGTGACGTTGCCGACTGACAGAGACATCGAATATATATTTTTATCTCGGTTCCCGCCGAAAGACGATGTTGCCGGTTGGCAGAGATTTTGAATATATTTGAGATTTTATATATACATTGTATGTAGGTTCCCGCCAAAATATGACGCTGTCGACTCAGAAACGTTGAATGTATTTTTTTCTTCATTTCTGTTCCCTCGAAATATGACGTTGTCGACTGACAGAGACAGTGGCTGTATTGTATCCATCTCGGTTCCAGCCAAAATCATAATGCACAAAATTTCAGTCGTCAGAAATCTTTGCCAAATCTAAACCTTAATTTAAGACTGGAAAGATAACAAAAATATAAGTAAACGGATAGGTATATACATATTTTAATTTTAAAAGTGATGATCGTCGTGAAAAAATCAGGGCAATTTACCCATATATTTTCTCACTCACGTCTTGTAAGGATGGTGATAACGTGTGCACAAAGGCGAAAAGGTCAATAAAGTGTACTACTAATGGCGAAGTGTTTTACAGATCAGAATTTGAACGGACCACAGAAAATGACATCTAACTACTATTAAAGCTTAAACACAAATATTCGAAATGAAACAAATCTAGAAAATCTAGATGAGTGTCCCGTTTTCAGGGCATCTGCCACTTCTTGTAATCTTTATCATGCATTATAAATACTGGACATTATATTCCTAGGAATAAGCGAGGCATTATGTATTTAACGCTGACGTATTAATGCATCTCAGGAAAAGACCATTGAGGAAATAGCTCACACATCGGAAGTTCCCTGAAAATGCCATAATGCGTACAGTATTAGCAGAAAGGGTAGTACTGAAAAGAAACGTTACTGTTGCGATACTGCGGTAAAACGTGATTGAGATTTACGGCGACATCTTTCAAAGATTGCGTCTCGCGTCCCCAGCATCTAAATTACCTTGAAAATTGCACGTACTACACACCTTGAATGTTAACCCGAATATTTTAACTGACATTGTTCTCAAGAATATCTTCAATTACTATCTTTTAAAATGCCTTGAAATGAGATAAGCACGATCGTGATCCCCATGTACAGAAAATGTAGAGAAAACCAAATTATGTGTATGATTCGACACAATTTCTTACTAAAATTGCTACACCTTGTTCACTGGCGCGACAAAAAATTGATCAATATTGCTACACCTTCTTTGCGTGGGCTACTTTAAGGTGATTCCCTACCTCATCTCAAAAGAATTAACACATAACAAGTATACTAGGATTTTTGTCGCGCCAGACGATAAAATGTAGCAATTTAGAGTTAGCCAGACGATAAAATGTAGCAATTTTAAGTTAGCCAGACGATAAAATGTAGCGATGTTAGCAAGAAGTCTGTTGAGTCAGACGATAAAATGTAGTAACATGAATTTTAGTGAGATTTCTGTTCAGCTGCGCCACGTTCTGTTTTTGGTTGACTGACTTCTGTACTATCACGATCCTATACCTAAAACCGCTAGAGAAATCTTGTGAACATATTATAAATGTGACGAGACGGTTGCATGGGATTTAAAAGTTAATCAAATCTATTAATCAACGACTTAGTAACATGACAGCCGTCGACATACACATTCAATGAAGGCAAATGCACTTTAATGAATTGTTACCATAGCAACAAATGTAGTAACACGTTTGTATTTTAACGCATTCAAAAATAACATTCTGTTCGAGACTTATATCTCTAAAGTGCTGGTGTTGTCTTCCAAAATTGATTTTTTTTTCCATTAATCTGAACTGGATATATTGTATCGTAATTCGTTTAAATTTATTCACTTCGCACAGTGTCTGCCTTCTGTCCCAACAACATTGATTCATAATGCCGATATGCGTCTGTTTTTTAGATTTTACCTGTGAATGTGCATATGTAGGCATAAATATAAAACGTGGAAATTGCTTTGAAATCTGGACAGGTGTTCTATTTATGTCTTGTTCCCGAAGATGTTGAAGAATGTCAAGGAACATTATTGTGATGGGTTTGAACTCACGATGATATATTTAGACAAGAACAAAGCTTACGATATTTTTATTGAACTACATCACACATATTTTTAACACTAAATTTGCAGAATTTGAAGTTTGAAAGTTGACTTGAAACAAAACACAAATCTGGTTTGTCATTGTACGTACAGGAAGTGACACAACTTCGATAGACGCAAGTAACCATTATATATTACGTCTATATTGTGTGCACGAATTTGGTCTGCATTATTTGACTATTTTTTTAAAATAAAAAATCATAGTAAAGTTATTTTTTTATCAAAATTACAAAATATTACCCATTTTCCATCAACCCACCACTTTAATAATACATATATTATATTCAGGAGTTAATTTGTATTTAACTTTATGCTGCAAATCCACTTTTGGTTTATTTTGTAAGCGACATCATCATTTCTCATTTATTCTGGACATAGTAAAGTAAATGGGTTCACATGTAAATTACTGACTGTGTAATCAATCCACCGTCGTTCACTCAAGAAAATGTAAATGAGAATTAATGAGAATTGATTTTTTAAATTGATAATTAATTGCTTTAACATTTAAAAAAATAGATCGCCCTCGTATTTCTTACCATTTAATGAAAAATGAATATTATTAATTTTATTTCAAATATGAATAGAATTGAGGTGCCTAATCATGAATATTTTAATTGTAATGTTCTCTACATATACTCGCCTTGGGTTTAATTATTTCGTATTTCTGTATGCCTTGGATGGATGTCTGATGAAAAGGAAACTCACCGAATTGTTATTAAACACGCTCTGCCTTTGAAGTATTGACCAGCGATATTTAAGAAATGTTGTTGCGCAGGTCACCGCGTATTTAACTCAATTGTACTAATTTGCCTTCTTTCAAAACATAGACAATACTCTAATTACAATACTAGAAAAAACACTTACAATCTCTTGATTGCACGACATTCTACTAAGATGAATGATTGGGCTTTTGCCGCCCGTGGTCGGGGACGGCGGATTCTATTGCAGACGATTTGAAATGTGTAAATAACTTGGGGGGGGGAGAGAGAGAGAGAGAGAGAGAGAGAGAGAGAGAGAGAGAGAGAGAGAGAGAGAGAGAGAGAGAGAGAGAGAGAGAGAGAGAGAGAGAGAGAGAGAGAGAGAGAGAGAGAGAGACAGACAGACAGACAGACAGACAGACAGACAGACAGACAGACAGACAGAGAAAGAGAGAGCTCAACACGTGCTTTTTTAAACATTACTTGTAACCACTGTGTATGATGTCTGAATATTTAATTATGCTTTCTTGAATCACTTCTTGTCAGATTGAAATATTCCATTGTCATCTGTTTTATCGTATTTTATCTTGTATAGCGCTTTCGAATATTTTCAATAACGTAAGAAGTAATTAATTAAATAGGTAAATAAATGTTAATATTAAACGTTAGTATTAGAGCATCTCCGTCGTCAAACATGAGTTCCTGTCTGTGGAATAGAAATATGTGAAAACATGCTTTTCAGTTTGATAGCTAGGAGTTAGTCGCGATAGATTACTTTACGGCGTAGAGATTTAATTATGCAGGTTATACCTTTGCCTAGCAACGGCTTATATATGACTGTTAACTGCAGAGTGGCGGTCAGAAGTAAATTCAATTAATTAGTCGAAGTGTGGTGTGTGTTATTCGGAACGCTACGCATGGACAATTTATGTGGTGCGCCATTAAGTAATTTAATATAGGTATGCCAGTGAAATGAACAAGTGCATAGGATATGCTTGTTAATTGACATTGTATCACACGTCACTGCCGGCAAGATTCATTTCAGAGTTGCTTTTCAAAATGGCCATCATTTATTAACAGTGGCGTAGGATATGATTTTCTTGCAGTCATTATATTCAATTAAGCCTCAAAGTGTTGTTTTTGATGAGTCATTAATTTATGATTTCATGCCCACTTGATATTCTACGCGCCTAAAGTATCACATGCTCCTGTGAACAGAACAAAACAAAGAAATTGCAGTCAGAACATTTTTAATTATGTCTTAAACGTCTTAAGTTCTTGTAATTGATAAATTCGATCGTTTTCATTCCATTTTAGATCCTTTTAAAATAATATTTGAATTGACTAAAAACACCCCCCCCCCCATCTGTAAAAAAACAAAAGTTGAACAAATTGCAGTCGCAATTTATCCACACACAAAAAATTATCAAGTCCGAAACGTCTCGAAATATTATGATTGATTATTTCCTTTTTTCGACTCCGTTTTAGTTCCAAATATTAGCCTAAAATACTACCAAACCAGAGTGACTATAGAGTTTCAATGAGTGGGTTGGCACAATGTATGTTACCTCTCACAAAAGTTAGTTACGAATTATATACAACAAACTACAGACACTGATAGAGCGCATGTAAATATCAGTGCCTAACCTTATATTTTGTTAATGAAATTTGTCACAAACTAACTGTAAATGACGTAACCAACATCATGGCATATAATTTAAACTCTATAATCTTACTGGTTTGGTAGTATCACACTATGGAAGAGATAATAGTGTGAAAAATGTCTCCTGCTTCGGTGTTTATCGGAAGCACGTTTAAAGCTAACAGTTGGCAAGGCTTAATTGACGATTATACTTCATTTGCACCTTTCAAACAGGCTATCAATTATGTCAATCGACTTGCCAATGAAAGACTATGATTTGCATTTGAAATGTCACCCAGGGAGACTTAGATGGGATAACCTATGTTGCTATGGTGTTAATTTCATTTTTTTACCTTCTAAGGAATTGAAAATTCCTGATGAGGAGTTAGATAACAGTAAACGTTTGAATATTTCACAATTAATATAGTGTGTGCGCCTCGAAAGAAAATCTCCAACTTTTGCTGTTACTTTCACCAGGAAAACTCAAACTCGTTCTCATTTACAATTTAGACAAAAATCCGGGGTTAAAATGAATCAAAATCAAGCCATTTTATATTTTAGAATCCAATATGGCTATCGATGACTGTGTTAACTCTACAGGAAATAAAATGAAAGATTATCGACATTCTTGAAAACAAGACGGCGAATATCCGAATTCTTTTATTATAATTATCAAAACGTCCAGTGACAAGCTTTCATATATCTAAGTATAGAGAGATTTGACCCCAAAGCACATTACAACCCCCAGTGTTTCAAATATTGCTGAACCTATATTAGGTGAAATGTTTGATCAACGGAAGTTAGAAACAGCTTGAAATATTATGAATTTTCATTGAATCTGATGAATTGTGTCGACACACCATTATCATATACAAGTCTCGTCAAGATGGCAAGAACTATTCATTAAAATAGGCTTTTGAAGGAGATTTCCTGAGTTGATGGATATTTGTCACAGTTATCCTATAAATGATGCAGTAGTCATACTCGTTAGTTCTGCATACGACAGGTTATTTCCACCCTGGTCATAAACAGTACCTACTTTGGCTTTGGTCTTAAATCACATCCCTAGAATTTGGTCACAAGACTGCTTACTTACAAACGTATGACCTCTTTTATGATTTCTGCTTGGATGTCATGGCGGGAAGGCAGTTTATATTTTTTTATTATGTCTGTGAGGTTTTCACTTTTAGAAGTAAAACAGTTCCCGATGTAGTTGAGTGAAGTTATGACAGACTAACTGACTGACTGACTGACTGACTGACTGACTGACTGACTGACACGAATGAAGAGGTTTGCGTCATCTCACCGAATACTGAAACAAGATAGAAAGCCAAAGAGAAAAGGCTTACCACCCCTTTTACATTGATCAATTAAACTAAGAACTACCTCCGAAAACGACAGGCAGACCACCCCTTTTACAATTGATCAAAGTGAACGCTACCTCCAAATATGACAGGAATACACAAATTCGAATACACGAGTATCAATCTTATCAAATCTGTCAAGAAATTTACCTATGTCTTTGGGATACAAAACATGAATTGAGATTAATCTGTCTACATACTTCACAAATGTTGATCATATTCAACTTTTAGTCATTTGAAAGGCACGTCTGCAACGCTAAGTGGAGTAAATGTGTGGCAGACATATTTTCCTATTTTGTGATATTCAATTATTGCTTTCTTAATTGGGATAATTATAAGCATAACGTTTCCATGGGGATAACATAAAACATTATCTTGCTTAAATTACATTTATCATTCGCTAATTAACTCTTTAAACTGTTTGTAGTGTAACTATAAATGACAATTGAGTATCGTACCTCATGCAAGGCAAATTGAATGCGGTCTAACAAAAAGTATGGGATATAACCCCCGGTCTTTCTACGTCACAACAATGCGTGTCTACGTCCTTAGTTCTGTGGAGCTCTAAATATGAGTGAAAACGTTCAAAAACGTCCTAATTTTCCCAGTTTTTCATAAATTATGCTTGCGCAGATATATTATTCCCTGATGTTTTTCTTCTTCAGCTGAAAAACACATGGCCTGGTCAATGGTCGTCTTCGCCTCGAAGTGACAAGGCCCCTTATGTCGCTCTCATTTTTCATGGCCGAACGAAAACATATGGAGTAATAGTATCTCATTATCAGAATTAGCACCGATTTGAAAGGACGTTTCTAAAGTGGCAGGGTGTATAACTAAGAGTCCATCTATACTGAAATAAGTGTGCAAACTTCCACACACAAAAATGTTTGGAAGCAGCATTGGAATGTGTCATTTTATTTCGAATGGTGGTACTAAGAAAAAAATTATGTTATTGTTTTATCATATATGAATTCCTGCTGTAAGGTCTACTATACTTGTAGGCATGGGCTAACCTGCTTTAGCCGTTGGAATAATGTAAGTAAATTCTTAATGAAACAATAATAACCACGCGAAAGTAACAGGCAAAACACAGTCTGTTTCTAGTCTTTCCCGATAGAAACTTTTAGCACAGTCTTGTTTTTCCCGCCAGAAGTAATTGTAATATATTTTGAATTTTCCCGCCAAATGTATACTTGAAAGATATCCTGGCTTCCCCACACTTGTTTTTTTTTTTTATACATTTCAACTTCATTGAACACCAGTGCTATAGAAATGATAATCATTAATTCATAAACTTTAGTTGAAAAGTGGTAAAATTTCTACACAATGTAGACTCCAATATTTTTCCTCATGTATATGTAGGCAGGTTGAGAGGCGGATGTTTGACGATTCTTCAGACACACTCGATGTCTTCTAATCTGTGACCAGCGGCAGTAAGATCACACACTGCAGAATGTACAATCAGCTGAAAACCAGTAATCTGAATATTCGATCCGGATATCAGACAGGTGCAGTTGACACACCAATCATCTCCAGATGATGACTATGCCGCCATATTGATTTATTCAATCCATTAGACACAGAACGTCTGTTGCAATTACCTTTGTGAGGTTGTTGCTCTTCATACTAGTCTAAAAGATGCTACATTTAGTACTACTAGCTAGAAAGACATTTTTCGCATTTCAGTGTTCTGACAAAGCAGATGAAACTCTCGCAAAGATGTCAAGCACAAATTATAAATCTGAAGAAAGCAATCCAAACAAATGTAACTTTCTAGTTCCTGACAATAGCACTCATGTGATGATGTGTTTGTGAGTTTAATAAAAACGGTGTCATCTTATTTGCGGTTAAAATTTCAAATCATTATGGAAAATCATAAAAAGTTATTTTGATCATGCTTATGGTGTGAAAATGTATGGTGATGACAATTATGCAAATCAGAAAAAATTACACTAGAAATATTTTCATACATTGCGTCACCCATATTATATTTTGCTGAATTCAACCACTTTCTGAAAGAGAGAGACTGAATTGAACCATTTTCTGAGAGAGAGAGAGAGAGAGAGAGAGAGAGAAAGAGAGACAGACAGACAGACAGACAGACAGACAGACAAACAGGCAGACAGAGACAGAGACAGACAGAACTTAAACAGTAACATCCCTTACACTATGATATTGTTCCCATTTGATACTAAATATATCAGTGCAATCACCCGACCAAGTAACGTAGAGATCAATCTCAGCAGGATGACTGTAGGATTTTTAAAGGTCACAATTAAGCTATAGAACACGAGAAAATTCTTGTCGATGGACAAGATAAGCTTGAATAGAATTGATTACAGTGCTGTGTAGGAGTATAAGGCAATTCGTTGTGCTAAATATCACCTTGCGATCTTTTATATTACTGAATTCATCTAAGTGATACCCGCCCACATAGCGAAGATCAAAGGCTTCCTTTTTTCACCCGGGTAATCAGCCGGAATTTGAATAAATAAAGAAAAAGGGATAACTAATTCCCTATGCGTAACTTGTGTTGAATGGTTGACCATGCAATGTCATTAATATTATTGACGTGGAAGTATTCTGAAAGATCGATGTAAGACTTTTGAATAATTAACTATAATGCCTCTCGAGAACAATCTGCCTTAAAATCGAAGCTTTTCAATTCTCGAGAAATCTTGTCATTCGAAAGCCTGTTCCTTATGCTTTTGAAATAATAAAAACAAAATGTGAGAGTTCGGGAAATCGATGTCAATCTTTCAATAAATCACTGAATTAACAAAGGGGTTTCCGGCCATTTTGAATTCTAACGTGGTTTGATTTTAAGATTAGTTTGACCTTTATTTCAAAAAATTGTGTGTGACCCGTAAAATGACGATGAATCGCGATTAAATAAACAACAAATATTTAAATCCAATCCAGTGCAAGTTTTCGAAGCATATACATGTATATAATTTGTCAATTATACTATTATCGATAAATTTGCAAAATATAAACATAGTCAAGTAATGAAATTTAACCTTTACTGATTTTTAAAGCTTTTAAAATGGGAAACAAAATAAGCCAAACTTGATTTCTATTTTGCTCGTACAGGTATTTCTTTTAAATCGTTCAATTTGCTCAAGATTACTAACTCTTACTCAGTTCCTTAGTTGTAAAGAAATAACAAGTTAAATATTATTTTTTAAGAGGTAATATCAAAATGTGAAATTAATTGTCAACGTCTGTAGTACTAAACACATCATCTCCAATATTTTCCTTTGGGTATTTATTTCAACAAATGATTGATTTTTTTAAGAGAATAAGTGCACATTTATTGAGGTCAACATTTTAAATATTACATGAATTGACACTTTCACATGAATATTCAGTGATTTGTGTTCTTGATGATAAAGGATAAATATGGTCACAGGTGTGTGTACACCATATTGAAAATACTGTAACTGTCAGGAACACCGACAAAGGGCCTTTAGCATGCTGGATGGTCAACCTGGTATGCGTTCTCTCCATGCTGCCTACGAATTCAGCAATTCAAATTTGAATATTTTAGTCACTATCTGCAACCTTGAGAACAAGCGGCTGGAATAAGCATATCACATGTTGACGATCTAAGGTGTATGTAAAACTTAAGGTTACATTTCCGTATATATGTCCAATGAGGTCACATCCGGTAACTTGACACAAGCAGTATAACACTGACACCACGTGACCCAATCAACAAATCATCTTCTACGCACAGTGTCCGTGAAAAATACTGAATTTGAATTACTGAGTTCACAGGCGGAGTGGAGAGAAAGCATGACACGTCCGCCACCCACTCTGCAATAAAGACTAGTAAACCAAGGTAAATGTGTCTATAGAAAAGACGAGTGTGGTCACGTGATCATTATATATAGCAATATGAACATGACAAAAATGTAGCTTATGATGAAAGCATGAAGTAGGTCATTTAAAACTCCTCTTACTAAACTTAGCCCTTTTGACCTCATACAACACGATTTTCGCTAAACTGACTTCCATGGGCAATTGGCGAATGATAATAAGACTACGGGATTGCTCAGCTGTGGTTTCTTTTTCCTGTTGTATAATTTCCCAAGGGAATTCCTCAATCGTGAATGATACACACATACACGACTACCTGATTGATTTGGCGAGAGCAAGAATTACGATGCAGTCGACCTCCAACAGGATTATGACTTTTCACAGATTGTTGTTAGAAAATTCCAAATGATCCCTGATAAGTATGATTTATTAGATGGAAAATTGTTATTATACTCTGGAACTACCATGGAGCCATCCATGCATACAAATCAAGCAAATACTTGTACATAATTAACATTGTATGTATGTATGTATGTATGTATGTATGTATGTATGTATGTACATGGTCGCACACATACAATAACTTGCCAATGCAGGACACTAGGGTTATGCTACAGATCTGACAGACCGTATATAGTTACGAACGGCGATTAAACATAATGTTTAATTTAGAGGATTGAAATGTTCAATTCTGCGCATCAAACAAAATATTAAACACAGAATAAATTTGAAATCTGGCCCTTGGTTGCAAGTTTGTCACTGGAGTCTTTAATAACTAGAAGCAGTTGTAGCATATTTCTTAAACATCAATAACGGTATTAACTATTTTGTTTAGTTTATTTTGTTAGATCAATCAGCAAGATCAGGCACTCATTTCTGCATACAAAAATATGGACTGACAAAGTTATTGTCTTAAAAAGGGGGTTTATTTTTTTTATGTAACACAAAATTTAAATTTACAGTGATTTTTGAGCAGCAACTCTAGAAAGACTATGTACAATGCTTGCTATCTTGATTTTCAAGCGAAACAATCGGTAGAAGAAGACTAAAATAATGGCGCCAAATGAACCATTACTGCATGAGCGACACCTTTCAGACGCTAATATGTACGACTAAAAGAACCCATACCGATCGCAGTCTCTTCATTTCGACATTTAGAGTGCATTGAAAGCATGGAACTAATGTGACGTCATAGAGAATGTAAATAATGACCTGTGTGGGAAAATCGTAATTATTCATTTATACATGTTGGTTAACTGCTATATGTCTTTCCTAGTTGCGAGGAGAAACATTCGAGGAAATACAGTCAACTTATGGAGTGATAAGATAATAGTCTGGCCAATAAATCATGTTACCCAACATCCATCATTGAATAGTTCCAGAAATACATCACATTGATTACAGCGAAAGCAACGAATGACCATATTATTACGGAATTTCTTCATAACCATATGACGTCATTCATCTGAAATGACGTGATTTCCCAAGAGCCAATCACTGCTCGGGGAATATTAATGTATGCAGAATAAATTGTGACGTAACGATAACTAGATCGTTTTTCTGCCTAACCCCTTTCCATAGCTCTTCAGGCTGCCAATACCTTGAGTAAACTTACTATATTCAATTATCGATCGGATAATTTATGAGTCTAAGAGGGCATTATTGATTTGTAGGCTTCGAAATCCAGTTCAATGAACGTTTAAATCACACAATGAAAGAGAACTACTATATAAATGTAGAATATAATTACTGTTTGTCTACCTAGACTAGTCAATATAACCATTCTTTACATTGTTTACTTTAATATCTGTCAGACGGTTTTCATTTCTTATTTCACTTTTCTGCCTTTGAATATATCGACGATGCTAAGCTTCTGAACATAGCCTTCCACGTTTCCATGGTAACTGTCTAGTTACTCTCAAAATAGATAGTATAGGATTTCCTACTATATATTAGTCTAACTTGCTTAAGACCAAACATGACGTAAACATTTCCTTCATTCTAGGACATACATACATACATACATACATACATACATACATACATACATACATACATGCATACATGCATACATACATATATGCTATCATACATATGATGCTAGTTACAGATATCTTTACACCCCGGAGCAAATTGAGTTCCTTGTTCAAACGTTATCTCCCTGAACAGCTAGTAGCCCACTGCAGTAATACAGTTATCTACACACTGATTAGTACATTCATCCATCTTGCAACAGCTGTACATGCTCAGCAATAGCTGACCGTGTCTGACTTGCAGAAACGATGATTATACTTATCTATCATTATTCTATAATAATGAAGGGTTTAATAGAAATCCCCATATTTTCTAAGCATTTTCTCCACACAGCCTGCGAATTCGGCGATTACAATCTAGTATTTTTGGCTACGTCTTTTTATATACAAATCGTTTGAAAAATCATAAAATTAGAATATCAGCTGTTGAATTTTGGGGGTATCTTTACAGATCAAATATATATCCGCATGAAGCTAGCTAGATCACACCAGGTACCGTAACACTATCAATAGACATCATGATATATGCATCATGTGACTTATTCAACCAATCAGCTTCTCCACATGGTATTGAAAATTACTTATTTTGAATACTGACTTAACAGGCTGTGCGAGAGAAAGCGTGTAAGTTCAACCACCTATCTCTCTACGGAGGCTAAGAAGAATGTCAAGAATAACGGATTGACAATTCTTAATATCTGTCTTTTACCTTCTGAATAATAAGTACATGTATATGACTATGTATATTGAGATGGTGGCTTTTCAGAGAAAGTGAAACAAAAATGTTTTATGGTTAATAATTGATTTGCGAGATATGCTAATTTGGTTGTCGATACCTGAGAGTGTGTGTATGGGGGGGGGGGGAGGAAGTATGCAAGTACATGGGACACGTAATCACATGTATTCGATTCGCCGTCAAAGTCAAAACTCATCTCTGATCTTCATGTGCCGAAACAATCACAATGAATTAAAAAAGTATTCTTCTGAAGTGATATTACTGACACATTTTTCAAATAATGTCAAATTTCTAAGAAAAGGAAGGTCCTTCAAAACCTCTCCTGTAGAGGTTCGAATTCATCAGCTTGATTTACGTAAACACACACTCCTTCCCAAGCCTGTCATGTAAAGCTGTTAATCAACACCCACGTAAAACAATTGGCACAGAATGCCACAAATCCAAAAATGATCTTTTAATGCGTACGACTAAAATGACATTAGCTTGTAGATGAAGACTCCGATTCTATATGATTGCAAATGCACTGACTAAATGTATACATTAGCTGAAAACGTTTCCTGAAATATGATAAGCCCGCCTACGTTCCCTGAGACTTACAGTGACTTTTTCAGCATTTTTAACATTCTACAAAGCAGGACGTCCAAAAGTCTAGCCCCGACTTTCATTTACACACCTACAGATACAATGCATTTGATTGAAATCTAATGAAGAAGTCGAGTAGAATAATTCTTGAAATTCAAACAGCTTCTCTGTGTAAGTATGTATCGTCATAATGAAGGTCACTTGGCTACGGAATAAGTATGGGATGTGTATATATATATATATATATATATATATATATATATATATATATATATATATATATATATATATATATATATATATATATATATATATATATATAGTTTTGGTAGTACTGGAACTCTTTCTTGGTTGTGCATAACTATTTATATATATACAAAACTATATATATATATATATATATATATATATATATATATATATATATATATATATATATAATATATATATATATAGATGATTCCATGACTTATTTATCTTATAGATATGAGGATTGTGAGTTGATATATTGCACTAATTTGCATTTATATGGAATGACATAATTGGGAGATATATCGTAAGGGTAGCTCATAATTTAAATAATTATAATGATAACTTGACACATATATCTGATAGTTATGATTGTGTAATACTTGTATATAGTATATACAAACCAATTTGAATGTTTTAATACATTTACCAATTAAATGATATGTTGATCATCTCGTTGTGGCTTAGAATCTGTCAAATCAAATACTTGTTAGCGTTGAATTCCATTTATAATGCCATTTCATATATTGTTTATGCATCTGCTGAAATAAAAGTGAGTGGCATTTCTTTGCATCGAGTTGATTTCTCTATTATAAAAGATAGTTTGAAATTCTATGACGTGAGGGCACTGTCTGCTTTCATTCACACTTCAGTGCACTTGCAATTGCATGTTCAGACGGCGTGTAAGAGCAACAATCAGAATGCTTAAATTTATTGTATTTTTTGGCGTTCAGTTTAGACGGGTTTAATGCGACCTTTACGCATGCGTCAATTTGATGACTTTCCACAAGAACATTGAAGCAGTAAATTGCTATGCCTACCTCATGATATTGAATTATTGTGGCGACTAAATTACAATCTGGGAATAGCTATTCAAACTATTACCGTACTTGTCATTTCCTTTTTTCAAAATGGCTTTCTGCATGTCGAAACAGACGGCTATTCATCAATGTTTTTTTTGATCAATTTACAATTTAGGGCTATTCAATGTAACCATTAACTGCGTTCAGCTGAACGTCGTACATTGAACTAGAAGATATCTTCAGGCATTTTTACATTTAGAAAATTAGATTTTCGAAATCATGCCAGCCTAAGAGTTGCACTGATTAGTTAAATGCATTGCTTATCTGTAATTTTTTCTGTTTACATTGACTGCATTCACAGTTTATTTTCTCTGGGATATGCTGTACAACCATTTTCACGTAGGTGTTAAATATCTTCCAAGTTCATAAGTTCATTTACATCGCCATTTATACCGATGCGTTCTACGTCACAACGTCGTTGTATGTCACTACAACGTGCGATTACGTCATTGGTTCTGCGAAATATGAGTCACAATATTCAGAATTGCCAGATTCCCCCATTTTTCTTGAATTATGCTTGTGCATATATGATCGTGTTATTCTCCAATGTTTTTATTTAGTCAGCCAGAAAATACACGTTACAGAAGGATGTTATCACAATCGTCTTCAACTCGTAATGACAAGGCCCCCTAATAGCAACAGACTTTAGCCTTTGATGAGATAATCGTAGAACAGCGACACACCAAAGTAAGAAATTAAGAAAAACAAGAGAATATGAGAATTTAAAAAAAAAGAAAAAAAAGAAGACTTTTACCAGGTTGTGATATTTATCTGTACCCTGTCCAGCTTCTAATTTGATTCTGTGTCGAGTTGTTTAGCTTGGGGAACATAATTTTAGTTTTGAGCAGTCAACGATTTCAGACCAAGATGCCATGGAAATTTGTAGGCTTTGATCTCCTAGCTATCTGAGTAATATTTCAGGTAGCGTAAATTGGTTTGTTATAGACAATGTTGTGAATAAATGATAAGAGCAAACTTACCTGATAATATAGAAGCTAGGGCCGCAATCATGAAAGACAGAATGACAGCAGGACCAGCCATATTCCTTGCAACTAATCCCGACACCACATACATACCAGTTCCGATACAACTGCCAACACCCAAGGACACCAAATCGAAAGTAGATAAACATTTGGATAATTTCCCCGCAATTGGGACATTAGCGGTGTCTACACTCGAATCGAAGGCTTTCCTGCGTAAAAGTTTATTAAGGATAGCTGTCCAACTGAATTGGAAACCCATTTTGTCTGCTTTCCACTTTAAAATATCAGATTAAATGAATATTCCCTTTCACGTGTGTAAATAACCCAGGAGGAGGTAGCTGACTTTACCATGGAAATATTACAGGTGGAAGTAAGATGCTGGAGTATGCTCTGGAGAACAAGTGTGACAGGGAAGAACCGACTTCAACTTTGATCTTTGACCTGTAAAATACACAAAACAAAATAAGAATGAGCAATTGTAAATCTAGATTTCAAATCAGTGTCAGGGGAACCATTACAATGGAAGGAAATCGACGTCAGACTCTACAAAATTTTACTAACAGTGCTACATTTTCTTGTCTTGCCCTACAAATATTCCCGCCAAAGTGTAAGTTTGAATTAATGCTATTTTAAAGACGTCTTGCTTGGAAAGAAAATTTTTGGCAATGAATACATTTGATACAGAAGCTGTCACCTAGAGAAAATATTTAAAAACAATTTTGTCTCATGTAAGATGCAACAAAAAGCCATCAAATTATCGATGATATTGATCATATAACTTAAATACTATTAAAATCACGAAACCTGGATCAAAACAAAACGTCGTCTGGCTGGACAGAAATCTTACTAAAACTGCTAAATTTTGTCGTCTGCCTGAACAAAAAATCTTACCAACAGAGATATTGGTAACGATGTTATTAAAATTTGTGTTGAATCAGACGATAAAATGTATTATATAACATTTTTGTCTGGCCACACGATATTTTGTTGTAGGCTTCGTGACTTTAATATATTCTTAATGAAGTTGCTTTCTTAATTAATGATTGTTGGTGAACAGATGTTATTTGTTTAAAATGTCGCCACAGTGGGAGTTTTTCTTTGTCGGTAAAATTTTCTGGAGGAGATGATGAGATTTGTGCAAACCACTCACAGCAGAGATTTGCAATTGTAATATCAATAGGGTATATGACCCTATTGAGGAAGTCATATCGGCGGTATAGCAGCCGGGCAAAGCGCTGGTATGTTTGATACTAAAGTTGCCATGGGTGAGGAAAAATAGTGGTTATAACTTTCCTGTTGGTTGTGAATGCAAGAATCTGTGTAATGAGCATTACTGTATGGAGCGGATTCTTCCCACGTGTTTAATACTTGGAGAGGTTTGTGGGTGGCTGACGACACACTTCCGTTTCTTTTTGAATTATCAAGTTGAACAACCTTCAAATTACATTAGCAGATCTTAGTTACGACGAGTACCGGATTCGAGGCACTATTGTAGTTAAACGGAGTAGAAATACTGTAAGCGTAGTACATACACGCTAATCTGGCATACTCACCAGACTGTCTATATTCAAAAGCTTAGATATGTCTACAGAGAACGATCGTTTCAGCGAAATTCAATCGAAAAATTTCAGGAATAAAACAATTTAAAAACGATTTGATAAGAGATCTGATCTGAAACTTGATAAAAGAATTCAATATCTGTAAATATAATTTAATATTCAATTGAGTGAGGTACGCTAGGGGAAATTCGGCAACGTCAAAGAGTGTTTGCGTATGTCTTGCCATGGTGCGGTGTCAAGAGGGAATTCGAAGATTTATGAACAGAGAGGGGCATGGTAAAGTCAGCCTTTAAGTTCATTTACACAGTAAAAGAGACATTTGATTTTTGACAAAATATTCATGCATATACATATACCTATTTGCTCCATAAAAACAACATATATTGAATGTCATACTGGCTCCATCATATAACAATAGTAATAACCTTATTACACATATTTTGTCGTTGGGGAAAATCAACAAATTCAAGTGTATTCAAATTTATCAAATTTCTGAAAAATTACATATAACGTTTCAAAAATTTCGCTATAAAACAGATGTCACATCATATTGTAGTCCATAGTGAGAAACATTTGAGAGTCAGTAGGAGAAAATCTTGTACGTTGTACAACTCTTGCAGCGGTAGTCTAGCGATGCCTCTGGGCAGAACCTTGTTTTATCAGTAGTGAACATTTAAAACTAGCTTTGGAAGTGCCGAAAAGTCTCCTCCTTATCACATTATCAACTGACATACATTGATACAAAACAACAGGGGTGCCTATGATGTAGGTTCAGGCAATGTTCTTATCAGTTTATGTCTGTGAAAGGTAGTCATATCGTCACACGCCATGTGTCTAACTTTCACAGATATAAACAAACTGATGAAAGCATTGAGTGAATCTACACAAGAGGCACGCTATTGCTTTGTATCAATACATATCGGTTTGATAGTGTGATAAGGAGAAGACTTTTCACTACCTTCGAATTCAGTTGTAATAATATCCACTGATAAAACGACGCTCTGATGAGTAAGGGTTGTATATGATATGAACGGTCCGTAAGACAAAATGCTGTAGTTCGAATAATTCGCGTCTAAA
The DNA here is from genome assembly GCF_964340395.1 of Glandiceps talaboti. NCBI lineage: Eukaryota > Metazoa > Hemichordata > Enteropneusta > Spengelidae > Glandiceps > Glandiceps talaboti. Next base: position 4,222,209 of record NC_135569.1, read on the forward strand.
TAGTACGATTTGTAGAATTGTAAGAGTTCGAGGACGGCAGGAAACAATTTGGCTCAACAGTCACAAGATTATTAACGTGGAGTAATACTTTACTGTTGTATTGACAATCAAATTATCTGACTGCTACCTTTTAAAGTCAAGGCTATAGCTGTCACTTTTGATTTGATTGCTACAGTCAATATTGAATTGATTTTGTCACTACACTGAATAGTCACTGTCAGTCATGGTTTTCCCGCGAAATTGAACACATTTTCAAAACATTCCCGCCAAAAATTGAACATTTTGAATTCTTCCACAAATAATTGCCTCAGTTTAGGTCTATTTTAGACTTGACTTATTTATAGAACATTCAAGGAAAAGTTAACGAAATTATATATGCATAATATCATCATGATTACAAGATATTCATAAACATATTGAATGTGTTATATTTCTATTACGTGGATTTTTAAAACCTGCTTGTTTGAACTGTTATCTTGATTAAACATGGATGGATATGATTCAGTGACATCATCATCATATTTTCATAGTCAAATATCAAAGACATGGATTTGATTCAAGATCTGCCATCGAGATAAAATATATCTATGTTAAATATTGAAAAATTGCTTTGGACCGGTCATGTATTTTGGTCTTGTGTAAGCGTTCTTTCTACAAGAAGACTTGTAATGGAGTTGTATGGAATTGCTTATTAATGAATAGATTGAACTAAAATTTCAAACTAAACCACAGAATTTGAAAGAATGCAGCTAAGCTACGAACAATTTCATTTAATGTGTTTTCTTACGAGTTCATAAATTTTAATGATTATGAATAAGAAAGTGGTGACTCACAGCTATTAAAACTAATCTACAGGGACTTAGAGGTTAAGTGATTATCTATTTAAGGAACCTTGCTCAGAACATATATACACGTTCATTCTCAGTGATTTGAAATTACACAATTAGGTCAGTTTATCCTCGACTATTACATAATTATTTTGGTACAAAAAGCAGAAATTGAAAATTGTAGTTTGGAAACATGACCTCTTTGTCAACCATGGTTTATTTAATACAAAAAACCTGTACAAAATACAGTTAACGTGAAACACATTTTGTCGTCTGCTACAATTTTGTAACATTGTTACATTTTCTTTATGAGCTACCATTAGCTTAGTCCACCATCATTAAATAATATACATTGTAACAATGTAATATTTCCATTATTCTGAATAAATAAAATAACCTCCTAAAATGATCTCAGCCTAGCACTTAGAATTTTGTCAAGCCAGAAGATAAAATGTAGCAATGTTAGCAAGGTTTTTGTTGAGCCAGAGGCTAAAATGTAGCAATATTAGCCAGACAATGAAATGTAGCAATGTTTAAAAGATTTTTGTTGAGCCAGACGATAAAATGTAGCAATGATTGTAAGATTTATGTCAAGCCAGACGATAAAATGTAGCAATGTTAACAAGGTTTTTGTTGAGACAGACGCTAAAATGTAGCAATGTTAGCCAGACGATGAAATGTAGCAATGTTTATAAGATTTTTGTTGAGCCAGACGCTATAATGTAGCACTGTTCGTGAAATTTTGTCATGTCACACGACTTTCTGTCTCAGGTTGTCTGGCTTTTATTGTATGTAACCCTACACCACGAAAAGGTATATCAGAAACTAAACAAACTCGCGTCCATGCGAAAATAATCGTAAATTTAAGTTGTTTGTACAGTTACTACTAGCAGTGACACTGAATTCTAGAGTGAATTCCGTACGTTTATTTGAACAATACACAAGAACATCTTGGCGTTTTATTTCAATTGTTACTTAATTTACAATTTTAACAGTAAAGTTACCCACTCTTAGTAGTCACGTGATCTAGTAACTATCAATTCAATGACCATGTTGATTTTTATGAATGATAATGTACTTGTTTGATTGAATTAGACAGCTGTATTTGAAAGAAAGGCGTGTCTTTAAAATTAGCTTATTGAAAGTTTAATATAACAATGCTGTCTACCTAATCCAAACTTCAATGAAAAGTAATTCACAAACTTTATGACGTTATGATGAATCAGTGTTTTTCGTATTTAAATTGACTAGTAAAAAGTATCAGATTATCTGATTGACAACGCTGCTGCTCAATATGTTGCCATGGCAACTGAGGTGAATGAAAAGAAAAATATTTTTGGATACAATTTTTTTTACTGATAGAGTTGGTACTTATCTTCTCATCAGGAATGAGATGTATCATTGGATATTTAGTTATCCTGAATGGAATTGTGATATTTGGGAATGAACGTATAGTGTGTGTTTTTTCAAATACATGATTCATGATTCTTGGTTGGACAACATGATATGCCAAAGCTAATGTGTTGTTTTTTTGATAATCTGAAGCTAGCATATCGATATTAAAGTCAAAACGCTGTCCATGTGAAAGACCTGGCGCCTCAAAATGGGTGGTTATCATTTGCAATGCGTTATACTACACAGTTCATTACTTCAGGTTGTTACTAGTATTTTATTCTATCTAACACGAATAAACGTAGGTTTCAGTGTAAGTCAACTGTGTTGCTAAATAAGTCCCTGTTCTTAACAATCCCTTTGTAGCTTCTCAAACAACAAATCATCACAGATACGTACATAATTAACGTAAATATATGCAGCAACCGGTTTCATCTTGTTTTTTATGATTGATATATCACTTAACACTATTATTTCATGTGATGAAATCATATATTTCATATGAAATCATATATATATATATATATATATATATATATATATATATATATATATATATATATATATATATATATATATATATATATATATATATATATATATTGTGGGTGGTTATCATTTGCAATGCGTTGCTGCATATCTATCTTTTCAAAAATGAATAAGGTGTCATAATAATTTTACAATTACTCAGTTGGAAACTTCACGTAAGACTTCGTAAGTGAAATGTTTTATAGATGCAGGCTTTGTTAGGTGTGAATGGTTCGCTGCAAACACAATCGTGAGTGAAATGTAAATCTTTTTTGCAAGGTCGAGAAAATCTGTGTAGCATCCTCTTCAAGCTTAACCGGTACAAATCAAAAGATTGCCCCAAGGTCAAAGTATTAGAAGGTAATTCTTCTGTCCTAGATTATAGTATTCGGGCATATTTCGAAACTCTGGTCCTCTTTTCAAAATGTAGTCTGATAGTTATATCATTATTTCAAATAATAACTGCTGTCATTTAACCTTTAAAGAAAAAATAATTTTCTTCATAATTTATTTTGTTTGTTGTCGTAGGAAAAGAAAAACGCTTATGTCTGTTTCCATGACAACGATGTAAGACGGTACGTTTTCTTTTGGTCACAATGATTGTTGTGACGTAGTAATTTGTGTTATTATGGTATTATCGATATAGATGGATGAATATCTAAGGTTGAAATAATGATTCATATTTTGCTTCAAATTTTCTCTGATTACCAGTGAAAGTTTCTTATCAATATAATTTTAATTTATTGAACTGGAGTTGACTAAGCGTAAATACGTTATTTATTTATTAAGTTGAGAAATATTTCATATCATCTCTACACATGGAAACGCGGGGAATTGTTTGCCAGCTATACTATTTCAGAGTAACAAAAAGGCGAAACTAAGAGTTGAGAGAGAGAGAGAGAGAGAGAGAGAGAGAGAGAGAGAGAGAGAGAGAGAGAGAGAGAGAGAGAGAGAGAGAGAGAGAGAGAGAGAGAGAGAGAGAGAGACATAGACAGAGAGAGAGACATAGACAGAGACAGACAGACAGACACAGACAGAGAGGCAAAGAAAGAAAAACAAAGCATAGTCGGATAGAAACACTGACAGCGAGAAAGACATCGATATACAGACAGACAGACAGACAGACAGACAGACAGACAGACAGACAGACGGATAAATATTAAACAGACAGAGACAGACATAGAACTCCGAAAAGGCGTTTCAGTGTATACCCGATTTAATAACACATATAAAGCTCACACCTGACCGTTTCCCCTGACAAATACATGAATTGTGGGGCGCTTATCTTTCTCGTGTTGCCTTCAAGTAGTCACATGGGTATATCTGCCAATCACTGATAACGCTGAATTGTAGCAGCACCCATGAGTAATGATTCCACTATTCTAACTCGAGTTCAACTTAGGAAAGCAGATTAATGAATAGTTAATCAATATGAGGCCTGCAGTTATACAGGTGAACCATGCTTGTATCAAACACAATTACAAACAACTAATATTTTCCTTATAAATTCCAATACTTATTTAACTCACATCTGTTGACAAATCGAATAATTATGAATAATAATTGTGCCGCCTCCATACTGTACACTTTTTCACGGAATACCTGATCTATTTTAGGTGTTGAGTTTCTCACACTTTTTGATATTTTGCTGATAAAACTGCAGCATTTAAAAAAACTTAATGTGTTGCAGTATTTTCACTTGTAACATGTGAGTTTTGAAAGAGATAACCAAAACTTGAAGATTATGATGTAAAATTTATCACATTTGCTGAGAAAATAAAAACCTAAAATAGATCAGATGTTGCGTCCCAAACCGTGGACCAACATGCGGATGTATAAAGTAAAATCCTATCAGAGTATTTGATACTGACTGCTGTCGACATTCTCGCAAGTCAAAGCACACTTTCCCCTTGAAACATCGGCGCAATCCACGACCGTTTTACGGCACTGTTCTTAACGAGCCGGTCCCTACTTTTATATCGAAGTGTAGCAGAAGAAATAATAGCTCTGGTTTGCTAGAATGCCTTGAGAGAGCACGTAGTACATGAAGTAACGATGCCGTAAAGAGGGTGATGGTTTACGACGATTATAGTCGTAAACCTGTTTTAATTCGGGGCTTACTTCAACTGGGTACAACGTACAGTGTATAAGGACATCAACGTATAAACGAGCTGACGAAATTTGAAGGAAGAAATTCTCATCCTTTTCAAATGTTACCAATTTTACGAATGGATTCCCTTAAGTCACAGTGTATGTTATGTTTTGTTGAAACATTCCATTTACTTTTACACTTACGCACGTTTAGTTTAAGAAAAGCTGTCACTCATTCTGAAAGCATGTATCAACACATCCGTCAAATATTCAAGTTCCAGGAACACTAAGCAGTAGAAACAAATAGACGTCTGGATTTGAATCTTACTAACATTGCTACATTTTATTGTATGGCTTGAAAAAATCTTATTAAGAGTTCCACCTCTTGTCGCCTGACACATGTCACAACAAAAATTGAATCGCTATTGTTACATTTTTAATTTATTGACAGATCCATAATAGGTGTATGTTGTTATAAATGTATGTCGATTGGCCAGGATAATGGTAGCTTATGCAAAGAAAGCGCAGCAATGTTGGTAATTTAACCAGCTTTGCTACATTGTGGACAAAAGGCCCCCAGCAACATTGCAACACTGTCGACAAAAATCTCACCAACATTGCCACATTGTCTCTATGTGAGCTATCTTTTTGCATGGTCCAAGAAAATATAGCAATGTTATTAGGAAATTTGTTGAGCCAGAGAACGTGTTTCTGCTCAACTGACTTAAATTGTAAATTTAAAACTAGTCATTTCAAACAAAGACATACTGAATGTTACCAAATGTTGACGGAAGCTGATTAAAAATGACTTGAAAGTAGATATATATTTACACATAGATGGAACACCATGAGAAAAAAGCTCTTGGCGAGCAGCTGATATTAGCATTGTCGCATAATGATTGAAATTTTATGAAACAAACTCATCGATTTAAATCAAAATGTCAATAGTGTATGAATACCTCTGGGTGCGACGACACTGAAGAAGATACATTAAAATCCAACGATTTATCAAGGGAAATATAAAATGACAGAATAAACAGTATGATAAAATCGACGTTCTAAAGGAACTGACAAGCTAGTCAAGTGTTCCACATTCATAATGATTACTCATAGACATCAATATTGCTACGTTTTACAAGGATCTGATAACACCCACCACATATCATAGACTACTAAACCATTCACTCTGACGTGTTGTATCAAATATAAAATACAATTGAAGCAAATTAACCCCGGAACATCACATCGTCTGGCCCGACAAACAGTCTGACTAACATTGCTACTTTTTGTGGGCTGCTACATTTAGGATATTCACACCCTTAGAAGGATATTAAAATATAACAACGCGCCTAAAGTCTGTTGATTCACTTATATATAATAGTAAGGTATCGGTGATGATTGATTTAAAAAGTACACAAAATGGTTGAATATGGTGTGAGAAATCGAACTGTCAGCGAAATCACGGACGGACGTGGGCCATTATTTTACCCCCCCCCCACCCCCTCGGTCTGTACCCGTTGGAGGTGGGGCTACTGACATCATTGTATGTGCATAATAGTGGTAAGGTGTGACTGACGGTTGATACGAATGTGGCTCATATGAAATACCATTTTAAACAAATGTGTACTTTATTTTTACAACCCGTGCAAGGAACTGACCTGAACTGAAGGTACAATTCATGTACCTTCATGCCTTGTATGGTTTTGTGAATGATAATCATCTTTATAATACAGTACATAGTCCTACATGCATTATGTCAGATTGGGTGAGCTTGACTCATCCATGACGTACACAATGTGGCGCTTGCATATATATCAAGTTCTTAGAATGTTTGTCTGGTTCAAGCACAATAAACTGACAAAATGTTGGTCCCAAAAAGAACACTGCGTTCCCTTCAAAATCAAGACTACGAAACCAAGCCCGTGAATTCATGACCTCATTTGAGCAGTGTTTAACTATATCTTCCTTATAATTACAGTTTATGAATTAGAAAGTTACGAATCACCCTATCTGACCTCTACCATTGTGTATTCGTCAATCCTTTGTGGAAATACAGTTCTACAACACAGACATAATCATCTTACCTCTAGCCTTGGTACAACTGTGTTTAAATTACTGGCAATTCCTAGGTGCTTCAAGATCAAATCCAAAAACAAGTCAGTCACAGCCCTCAAATTGTTCAGTAAAAAATAACACACCTTGAAAATTGCAGACCAATTTAGGGCCACACTCAAAATCTATTCAAATAAATTACTACTCTTTGAAAATTAAAATTAGCGATTGCGGATATGACCATCCTAATAGGCGGTTGACAAGGTAACCTGAGTGAATTTCCAATTATGAAGAAAATTGAGGCAGTTCCTGAAAAATCTATGTTTAATCAAAGGTAACTGTTTGCCGTATTTCCTAGGAGAAAATTGGTAATAGCATCTACAATATTTCTAGTTGAACATTGATGTTAAGGGAATAGTCTAAACGACGCGAGATTCGAAAATTACGCGTGATTAGAAAAGCACTGTACAGTTAAGGTTAAGGGAATAGTCTAAACGACGCGAGATTAGAAAATAACGCGAGATTAGAACACTACAGTTTATAAGGGAACAGACGCGAAATTAGAGAAAAACTTCAGGTTTTCGCGGTTCTTCCCCATTCGTTTGATTTCAAAAGCCTTGCAATATTTTCTAATCCATGACTGAATCAAGCGTTTATGTTAAATTTTATGTAAAATTATGTAAACATTTTGTTGTGGGTAATCTAACTAAAATCACCCTTGGGCAACAACCATATGTTAACTCAGTCATTATGTAGTCCTACATGCACGGCACGTTCGACTCTTAACGAGCTGTGTTACCCGACTGAGAGAGATACAAGTATTCATTTACCATGCATTTGGTCAAGACACAGTTTGTGTAGACGGTACGGTCATCAATTGAACGTTTTGTTCCCTCACTACATGCAGAGAAATCCTCACGAAGGTCCAAGTTTACATCATCCTTATCACAGCATTAATTTGTAGGTTTGGCTTTGTAGTCTTGATTTTCTAAGCGAAAAATGTCACTTTAGTTAATAGGGAGTTTGTACAAATTCCCAAATATGTTAAGCCGTTAAATGTAGTCAGAGAGACAGACCGAAAGGCATGTTTGTGTTTTCATTATAGTCATATGTCTACTTTTAAATTTACTATAAAAGCATTCTTCTAAGTGATTAAAATAAGTATTCTTTCTTTCCACACACCTTTAAACCAACGAATTGTACGTACATTTGTATTGGTTTTGTTCATTTTAATCATATACTGTAACACTATGTTAACCAATATCTGCTACCTGAATAGCGACACATTATACAATATATGCAACGTCAGTAAAAGTCACTGTTTGATTGCAAAGTCACGTCACGTCAGGTCACGTCACGTCACTTCACGTCACGTCAGGTCACGTCACATCATATATCAAATAATGGCAATCACAGTGCTAACTCAATGTCATCTACATACTTCATCTCTAACGACATGTACTTTGAATATGACGTAATTAATTAGTATACAATCTTCCAGACTTGAATTAGTCATTGATGAAGCTTAGCATTATAGCAAAAAAAAACATTGAAACAACATAATGTTATCGAGCCCCCCATCCCACCCCCTCCACGGTAGGCCCTGTGACTATCGAGGAGGGGGTGTTGTAAAATATATCATGGCTTGGAAACAAATCAAATCAAATCAAATCAAATCAAATCGCGCTTGTCATTAACATAATATACAGCACTATCTACGTATACATTTGATGTAATCACGAAAACGCGCAAACTAATCCAGTAAATAAATTGGTAACACAATGTTCAGTATTTCATTTCAAACAATTTACCTTTGAAATGTAATTTAGGAAGGTATTGAGAGATCCTATGTCAATAAAAAATGAAAAACATGTCGGCTCGTCAATCATTTGCCAGCATATATCTTACTCCATTCTCGATGCATTCGGGACAGAATATTCTTACTTCTTTGATCTAAATATGATAAAAAGCAGCAGTTTTCGTAATGTATATTTATGGGCTGGCAACTACGTATCGGTGCATATTGTGTATTTGGATTGACTGACTGACTGACTGACTGACTGACTGACTGACTAAGTAACTGACATGTAACAATTTGGTAGGTTCCGAAAATCCAGCACACACAGACAAACAGGAAGGCAGGCAGACATACATACTTTCAGATCTACTTCCAGCACACACAGACAAACAGGAAGGCAGGCAGACATACATACTTTCAGATCTACTTACCTACACTCACGTAATCACATACGCACACGTAGGTATAGGTACGCAGGTACATACATACATACATACATACATACATACATACATACATACATGCATACATGCATGCATGCATGCATGCATGCATGCATGCATACATACATACATACATACATACATACATACATACATACATACATACATACATACATACATACATATGTTAAGACGTATAGGAAAACTCAAATTTCACCCTTTCATTTATCATTTGATTGACACTTGCAGCATCGCCAATGCAGTTCAACATATTCTATAGATTTACCAGGCGTTTAAGTTTAACTAGACCGTGTCGTCATCTCCAGGGAATCTTACAAACTGTGACATACGCCAATAAGGTCACTTCCATTTTATTCCCCCAGCGATGTGCATCTCTCATCCTGGCTGATTGCACCAGAGACGCTCAGCTACCAAAACCAATTAGTTTGCACCTCAGACGCTGATACAACGATACAAACATGGGAAAGAGGGCATATTACTCCAAACGTTTGTTGTAACTATAATTACTTTAGGGACTGGGCGTGAAAATTATTACATACGAGAAAGTGTTACTGACGGATACTTTTTTTTTCAGGCAGTAATGATATTTGTATGTTTGAGCTAATACAGAAAGTGTTTCAAACACTTTTCATGAACATAATGTTATTACCGACGATCTGATTGGTTGAAATGTTAATTTTTCTTTCAAATAATGTTTTACGGACGATTTGATTGGTAGAATGGTTTTCCTGGAAATTACATTCTAGAATACTGAAATTTTGTGTTGGTTGAAATAGTTTTTCTAGAGATAATATGCTACTGACGATCTGGTTGGTTGATTGAAATGATTTTGCTGATGATAATATACTACTAACGAGCTGATTGGTTGCAATGGTGTCCTGTAATATGGTACCGACGATCTGATAGGTTAGCATGGTTTTCCTGAATTTGCTTACAGTAGAGTGGTATTGATTGCATATCTCTTGATGGTAGAAAAGGGAAAATTGTGTCATCACTAGTATATCTTTTTACACTGCAAACAGTAACTCTGAAACGTTCTTTTTGTTGTTTGATGTACTCTCACTTCATTAATCCGTTTCCATAGTGATCGAACGTTTGGCTCGTTGAGGGATTTCTGTGAGTGAAATCGATACAGTGCAACGACAATGCATAATTCAAGTCTTGGGGACATCTCGAAGATGGAGAAAAAACTGCACAGATGCAGTGACCAAACGAAGCTAATTTTATATATTAAACTCAAATTGAATGTAAAAATTCTCTATTGTGTTCGATTTTCGCGTGACAGGGGTTAGCTACTGAATTATCGCAGAAAATATTCTTTCGATGCTGTGTCTGGGATTTTCTAATTTCGACGAAAAGGAGAGATCGAGCCAAACCAAACACCACTTAAAGTAATTTCAGCCAAACCAGCTTTTAATCATTATAGAGTCACTGGTCAAACTTTAATGACATGTAAATGTATGTATAATTATTGAAATATTGCGAATAGAAAACACAACGACATTAAATAATTGTTATATGGTAAGTAATGACGATGGTGCTAGCATTTAGAATCAATCTTAACGTGGAGGATGTGTAGTAGCTGTACGTAGTCAAACTAGCATATCGTGCTTTTAATAAGGAACAAAAGAATCAACGTGTTTGCCTCCGTGTTCATTCTGCTTACAGTTAACTTACACGTAAGTGTATGACGTCATGGATTAGTTAGTCAGGTTCCCGCTAAGACAAATAGGAAATGCGTGACATAGCAAACACTAAATTCTCCATTTACTATTTGCCTGGCTTTCAGAGTGAATTTAGATGGACAAATATTGTGAATGTGTATAATTCATCCGGAAATGACGAAATGAATATTTGGACGAACAACGTTAGTCTTAATGCCACTTCAGGAAGTGACGTAGAAAACATGGTGACATGCACCGTGCAGAAACAACCATAGCATAATTCCCTGTAATTGTACAGATCACACGGTGTATGTTATTCAGTAATCTTTTGTAAAGCTTAACGGTGATAGTAATAAACTTGGCCATGTGGTGTTATCTGTGTTCCCCTGTCTGAAAGCCCCTTAAAATATTTTGGACATAACATGTAATGTGAGGAATCGTTTCACAGACTGTTGTAGGCGGTACATTCTCAGGCCCTAGGACCTTTCAGAAAATACGTACAGATGTTCTGTTTTTCTAATTTTATCTTTTGTCATCTATCACACACGTATCTCTGCAATCTTGCCTATACAATACGCATAGATTACATCAGGTTCTGATTAAATTAGTGAAATATAAATGTATTGTTATTTTTTGATATTTATAAATCACTGTTACCTTACTTCTATCAGTTTATCGACCCATGACGTCATCTGCGATACCTTGACATTTGCCGCTACCAGCTGTTCAAACTATTCTTATTCATCGGTAGCACAACGGATATACCGTTCGACCTACAGCGGCTTCCTGCGTATTAATATTAATATTAAAGTCATCAACGTTAATTCAAACGTGTCTTCATCACCGTAATAAGAGAATACTTGCTCCCGTTGCCCTTCGCAGATGACGGAAATAAGTTATTGAAAGCATCACTAAAAGTCAACATTGAGTGTGGATAAGAAGCAATATTGATAGCACGTCTGATTACTTAATATTGTGTGCTTCAATCAAATTGCCACTCATCATGTTCTGCTTATTAAAATATCGTGGTTCATTGAGTTCACTTAAAGGGTCATAGACCAGCTCTGAATTTTTTTTCTGTATTATTGTAATTTTATATTAAGATTTGCGAATGTATTCTACTAACCTACACGGTCATTCATCACTTCTAACCATGATATATATATATTTTTCTCACAATTTTCCGAAAGATCCAGTACTTTATGAGTAAATAAATATCGTATGTATTAGTATGATAAAAGTAGTAATGCTTACATATTTTTAAGAACCTCTCTAGATGTTTTTTTATTTATATACAAGTAGGTATATTACTTGAATATTAACAGGGACAGGGTCTGTATTTGAAAAGAAAGTTTATAAAGTTCATAAATTTTTCATCCAGCTGGCTTAAGCCAACCACTACTTGTCGGCATGTCGTTCCTATGCGAAGCTAGCTATGCAGGAAACCTGATGTGTAATCAAAGTCGAAAGTAGAATAGGACCATGATAACTTGTTAGACTCGATAAAATCTTACTAATATTTATCGTCTGGCGCAACATTAATCCTAACATCACATCATATTGCTACATTTTCTTTGTATGAGTTCCATTTCGGTGATCTCCATCCTTAAAAGGATATAGTATCAATCGTATGTAATGTTTGTCGAGCTGCAGACGATAAATATGGCAGTATTTATTTGTCGCGTCATACACGTTATACTTCAGGCTAACTGACTTTTATTGTCTTATAATATTAATAGTAAAAACTAATTTGCGTATTACAATGACAAAATTATTTGCTGATCCTGGTAAAATCCAATGTCTTCTTCATACTAATTCTTAGCAGGAACAGTATTCAAATTTAATCAAGTTGTCTTCAGTTAATTCAATTTTTCAAACGAAAATCTAGAAATGACGTCACATACAAGAGTTCTAATGATATGCTGTAATCCGTTCTTACTCCAGATGGTGTAAATGATGAATGTACTTGTACCAAATATGCAAATTTTTCCAGAGTTCTTAATGGCACCTCAGCCCGAGGGATTGCTTTATCGGAAACCTGTTCCTCGAGTTCACACGCATGCGCACGCAGAACTGCGGTATTTAATCAATAAATCTTGGAATGATAAACCACGCAATGGCTTCTCAGTCTCAGAAATAAGGCAACATTCATATTTATGTTGAAATTTATATTTAAATTTGACATTACAAGATAGAACAAATGTCTTCTGGCACTTTGGCAGTATAGTAATTTGATAACGATTTCGGTTCTGCAGTTTTATGGCTTTTCAAATGGCACGTTGTATTGTAAGAAATTCGTTCAAACCTTGGCATTTAAATGGATGTCACCTTCGCTGACACCGTATTTTACAACCGCTTTCATTTTGCAATTCATATTAGCCCTAAGTACATAACTGAATGCAAATATTTTGTCATGACCGCCTTCGCTCGATAATCACTTTTTACATCATGACTTGGCAGTGTTCACGTGGCATAATACATATTTTAGGTTTGAGTGCTTACGCTAATGAAAGGTAAACAACGCTGAGGAAATTTCGAAGGTAAACTAAATATTACCTCGAGTACTGACATTTACAGATTCTAACAACGACTGTGATTGGTTAAGACAACGTGCGCCCAATTATGCATTAAAGGAAGGACTGTCGGTAGGATTAATTTTTTAATCTTCTGGGAGACAATACATGTAGTTGATTTTAAAAATTAAAAAACTTAAATTCAGAAATGCAGGGAAAAGATAGAAGGAATGTTCAACATGTTCGTGTCCGGGGTTCGTACTACTTACTAGAGTCAAGCAGTGGTGCTATTAAGCCAATAATCACACGTCTTTTGAGGAGACACTGAGACCTTGAGATATTGAGAAAAGAAGGTGACAATGAACCTGAATTGTACCTTGCACTTGTAGCAGACGACAAACTTCAAAGGCGGTAGTATGTCGAGACATAAAGCGCGCCATAATAAACATTCAAGAAATGGTTGTAAATTCTATCTACCTCGCCTACCTGATGATGTAGTACTTTCGTCCTCAAGCCGTATACTCGTCTTTTTCTCTGTCTTAACCCGACGCCACGCTGTCGATCTCAAACAGGACAATTTCACTCCAAGAAACGTGAGAACGAACGGTTTCGTTAAATATAATTTCAGAGCTGGGTAAGAAAACTGTCGGAGCACGGCAAATCCCTGTTAGTAGCCACTTGTTCTACACGAACAGTGTCTGTCTTGGCGTCCGCTAAGGGTTGCCTGCTACAATGCATCAACTATTAAATTGTGTCTATGTAAATGAATGTGTATAAATCATTCATTACTTAGAATAAGATTAATATGTGATGAATCAGGCTCCACCTCATCGCGCACAACCATCAGACTCCCTATCTTCGTAGCAAACAAGAAGACGGAATTCATCGTTCACCTGAATGTGGCGGGAAAGAAATCGTTGAGAAACAGGAACATTTTTCGAGCAATTGATTGAATTACAATTTCTATAAAGGCACAGACTTATTGCTTCAGATAATAACAAACTCATTTATTTAATGACCCCCCCCCCACATAATAATGGTCATTTTAATGGTTATGTTTTATGATTGATTGATTGATTGATTGATTGATTGATTGATTGATTGATTGATTGATTGATTGATTGATTGATTGATTGATTGATTGATTGATTGATTGAATTAAAAAAATGAGAAAAACTAAATAAAAATCGTTATTTAGATGGTATGTACCTTAATTTAGTATCTCATGAATATTAAAACTAAATTTCATAATATCATTTGTAATGCCATGTTTAATCGAAATACAATTGAAGGTTTGTTATTGTACGTACAATAACAAACATTTTGCACATTAATTCAGTGTTTTACAATTTATTGAGTTAGAAACAACGACTTGATATATGTTCTCCCACATTCAATTTCCAAGTCGAAAAACATACTAGAGTTGTTTTATGAATTAAAAATCCCTGATAAATAGCTAATATTCATCCAAACCACTTTAACATTAAACTGACATTATCAGCATGAACTTGAGTGGTCCTCTAAATGTCAAGTTAATTCACTAGACTCGAAATTTATATTTCTATGTTAAGTCATAAATATTCATAAGCATATGCAGAAATGCTTGGCTAAACAATTTATAGCGTTGATTAAATTCAGTACCACGTAATTGAGCTAACAAAAGACTGTTTTCAGACACTAAGGTAAAGTCAATGATGTCACTTCGGTAACACATACATCACATTTTAATATTGTATGAATTTTCTAATCCGTGGGTAGATAACTTTATCGAAAAAAAGGCATAACATTGCAAAGTGAGTGCCGTGCCCTGGCCGTGCCGTAATCATATATTAACGTATATTTGTATTGTCTGTGAATTTTGAATGAATTTTTTTTTAATTCTAGGTCTAATGAATGGGCATACAATATCATCGGAAATGTTATAGCGAATTGAAGACCGTGACGTAAGTATATCGGTATAACAGAATAATGTTGTAGTTTGAGCTCGAGGTAGTATAATAGTGTATGTCGTCTTTCTGCGTTTAACGTCATCAGACATGCACACACGCACGCACGCACATGTATGTATGTATGTATGTATGTATGTATGTATGTATGTATGTATGTATGTACGTACGTACGTGTGTGTGTGTGTGTGTGTGTGTGTGTGTGTGTGTGTGTGTGTGTGTGATTATTGTTGTCCCAGGCGATGTTTTATTTCATGTCAACTGGTTTCCATTGTACGTCAGGATATTTCGGCAGTATCGATAGTATTGTCATATATCCCAGAATATGAAGGCATAAAATAATAAACATTTAGTAGGATAGCATCATTCTAATGAACTTCACAATATTTACCTTCCACAATTTTTATTACAATTGTCATTATATAATCATCCACTGCTCAACTAAGTGTATGAAAGATAAAAATGTGATTTTATCTACATTCATTTATGGTTCCGAATTCCAGAAATGTGCACAAACTACTGCAAACTACTATTTGTCTTTTGTTCCACCCGACGATAGATGGCGCTGTTTTCTGTAGTTACTTCATCAAGTGGCGAAAAATTTGCCCTTCATCCACGCATTTAGCAACTTAACGTCACTATATACTATGTGATATATTATCACAAATACCCATCCGGGTCATTTTGGAATTACGCCAACTTCTGAGTTCAACAATAATGACAAATAATGAAATTGATACCAAGTACTATTCTCTTCTACATCGTAGTATGATACATTGTAAAATGTTACAAATATATATTATAGTGTGATACATCCTAAAAGTTCTAAAACTGATAATAATTCGTATCTTACGTCATATAAACAGGATTTCACGACATAAATACTTATTCTATATATTTCTTTATCCAGGATACTGGACAAATTTTAAATTTGTTAAAATAATTTATTTATAATATATGTGTTCATGGTTTTAGCCTATAGTTATCTTTCATCCATTGTGGATCTTACTTTCAGTTTCTCAGTATGGGTTTGACAGCAGTGCGCCCTCATTTCGATCATGAAAGACTCCGTCATTATTCAAAATGTCGTCATATTCCGTTTTCGAAAGAATTGTCACAGGGATATCTAAAATCACATGGCATGACATAGAATTTAGAAGTCAACAAAATGTGGCTAAAATTAAAACAATTTCATGAGTTCCTAAAAATGAAATCATTCGAAACAAAGTATGTAGAATATTTCGACTGGTTAGAATGTAACCAGCTTTTGCCGTGAAACACTTTGTGTTACTCTCAAAGTTTGCTATAACTTATTATTCAACAATCATGGCCCTCACTTCCGGTCTAAAAGCTGACTCAGAACAGCGCTCCTAGTGGCCAAACTATACAATCTTTTGTCTTTCTGATACTGGAATACGCCTTGTGTTGTCTCTCCACGACAATAATTGATATGATCCAAATATGTATCATAATGTAAATGAAGACAGTGTATATCCGATAGTTATCTGTCAAATCAGGTGGCGAATTATTTCATATCATTTTCTGTCGATAAAGTTGAACCTGGCAGGTTTATCAGGAGCATGTACCAGACGCATTCTCATATTCATTTCCCCATGGTGCCATTCGATGTGGAAATTTTGGACCAACTGTGAAAGATGAAGATGTATGGTATTAGATAAACTTAGATGACTTTCAACTGGAATGTTTTGAAAATGTTTGATACAATTACTTGCAATATCATAAACCCTGAAACATGCTGAATCACCTGTGGGTAAACACATGTTTGTAGTTTGACACATATTATGATATAATAAATCCAATCAAATTGATTTTTGGGTCCGCGCCCTAAATTCAGCGCCCTCAATAAATTTATATTTCATCCTGTTGCTTTATTGCTCGAATGGACCTTTAAGTAAATATTTAAAACAAATGTATAATTACTGCTATTTTAACTATCTGAAGGGAAAATATTGTCGCAAAATACAATCTTAGTTACAGCTAGTGTAGCTAGGAAAATACAGTGAACTGTAGCTTGAAGCAATGTCGTAACTGTCCTGGTTAGCAGAGTGGTTAGTTTTGGTATTCAACGTGAACATGGGGGTCAGTGATTATTTATTGTAAGAATAATTAGGGAAACCCGTTACGTCGAGCGCCTAATAGTGACAAGGCCCCTCAAGTCACTGGTATTTTCCTCAGCTGAACGAAGTAAAATATTTGGGAATATCTAAATGTCCCTTACCTTAGCCATTATAATTTGTAACTCCTGTTCAGCCACTCGTCTTCCAAGACACATTCTGGGTCCATGTCCAAACGGCAATAAGGAGTATGGGTTACTATTCCCCTGTCTAACATCACCTCTGATCCATCTTTCCGGAATGAACTTTTCAGGCTCTGTGAAATACTCTGGCAGCCATCCAGTGATATTGTGAGATCTAACCATAGTCTGTTAGAGTCACGGAAAACTTCAATTATTCATCGATCGGTACCTTTAATTTTATCATTCGCCACTTCAAACTTTATCATTCGTAAATTAGAAAGATTATAGAGTTTGAAGTAGGTGGTGTAATGTTTTACATCTCACACAACGCCTTTTTGTTAGGATAAACAAAATACAAGCACGGATAGCGCGCGCACATGAAATATTACATTGTATCTCACTGTGAACACAAATAAACAATTCTGTGTTTGATTCTTCCTTGTTTCATCTGACAGTAATGTTGACTTTTTAAATTTGTGTTCACAGTGAGATCAAATATCATTTTATGTGTGTGCGCGCTATCAGTGTCTGCATTTTGTTTTATGTTACTCAACTAAAAACCTTGCGTGAGAAGTAAACTTAAACGATATAGTTACTCTGATTTGGTAGTCTATTGTGAGGCCTCTCTAAGTAGAGTTATGAAAATTGGCAATTGTATCAAAAGACCCCTGATATGTTAGTTTACTACCAGTGTGTTTAGTATCACAGATGAGAGATGCACTGTATACTAGGGCAAGGCATCATGGGAAGTAAACAAAGTCATCAGCTTGAATCCTTGCCAAAGTGATAATATATTCATCCACCTAGGATGAATTACGCTAAGTGAATTTTCTTACCCCAGCTGGTATCTGGTAACCACTCAAAACCATATCTTTACTTGTCACACGGGCATTTCCTAATGCGAGTGGAAATTTCCTAGGCAGAACAAGACGAAATTATTTTGGATATTAGTATTCAAATTTTAGAGTTTGTCATAAGTTTTTTTTTCGAATGGAACCATCTCCTGCAGTCTCAGTGCATGGTATTATTTCTTGATTGACTGCTTTCGTTGGGTGTCATCGTGATGTTCCACATGTGAGGCTGAATCTGAAGCTGAATCTGAAGCTGAATATGAGACTAGTCTCATATTGTTCACCAATCTGAATCTGAATCTGACTCTGAATCTGAGACCACATTTATATACGTATGATTGTATAACCTGAACTTCTAAACTTACCTAAACGTTTCCTTAGTGCAAGCTTTGAGGTACACCATTTTTTGTAACGCTTCAGCTGTAATGGCGCCATCACGTGGTATGACGTTCATAACTTCTTCATACAATTTGGCCTGCTTGTCTGGGTTGGTAGCCAGGGTGTAAAGATTGAACACGAGGGTATGTGATGTCTAGAAAATACATTAATATGAAAAAGAAAGATGTAGTAATTGTATAATAGTTAAGATCGAGATTGTCTTTGCTTTGCTTTTTTTTTCTGTTCTGATATTACTCCGACCCTATGACAAGATACTCATTGGTCACAATTATACGTCTACTGTGATAGTTTGATGAGGTGTAAAGGGGGAAATGAAGACAATTATACATAAAGAAGACGAACACAATCATGCAAACTGTACTATATAAATTCAACTTACAGTCTTAAAAGACAAAATGTTGACATTTGCATGGAAATAGAAGTGAATTCTCACTTTTACCTTTTTGAATGTAAACAATTGGTCAAACTTGAAACTATGGTTGGTCGGTTATGAGAAATACACAATTTTCTTTGGCTATTGTGGTCGTCTGAAATGCGCGCACAATCAGCATGACTTTGTTGTTGTTGTTGTTGTTGTTGTTGTTGTTTCCTGGTTGTCCGAGTTGTGACAAACATGCTATATGCTCTTATCTATCCCACACTCCACCCGCACCACGGTTTATTTGTATGACGACTAAGTTCACTTGGCGAAAAGAGACTTTTGTAAATCATGTACATTTTTGCTCAGAAACAAAGTTCTGTTTCGGCGTCCCTAGTAATGGTTAGGTTTTAGTTGCATGGGACCCCGATGAGCGTGCGTATGACTCAGACGCACGATTTAAAAGACATGCATGTGCATGTAAGCTCAGATCACTATAATACTATAGTAAGGTGTACGTTAGGACCATAACCAAGCAGCCTGTTGTACAATTTTCTACACAAATATTGTTCACTTTCACTTCGATATATTGAAAAGTAGACAGTGGAGGGAGAACTTACCGTATCAATACCGCCCATCATCAACTCCACCGGCAAAACTATAATTTCTTCATAGCTTAATTCTTCTCTCCCAAGTAGAGATACCAGCATGTTAGCTTGGCCATTAAGCTCTCCCTTCTCTGTTAATTCCTTCACGCGTGCAATATTAAGGTCCACGTGTTTTTGTGCAGTCCTACAAGGGGAAAATAGTCCGACTGTTATAGAATATCCACTTTGCTTCAGAGCACAACTACACGTGGGAAAGATGCTACTTTTTATATTACTGTGCAGTTTCTTAAATGGACTCCACCCGTGTTTCACATACATATGTCTGTTGACTCCAGTTGACTTCTTCTTGCCGATGGCAAGAACCTCCACTTAACAATGAATTAGGAACAAGTTTCAATTTTCTATTTCTTGTCAATCGTATGTAATGTATGTAATATAACTTGATGTGATAGAATGACTCCAGAACCCATTAAGACCACTATAATTTAACGTTACCTGAAGAATGCATCTTGACACTGTAGAAACTTCCGCCATGTTGGCGTGCTGAAGTATTTGTAGAATGGGATACCAAACATAAGTTTACCCAAGGTTTCCATAAAATCACCCGTTGCTCGAATCATCATCTGGGCTTCTGAGTTTGGGTCAACTTCCCTCTCAAGGCAACCAAAGCGAGTATCAAGTGATACTTTAGCGACAGCTGTGTGATGAAATAGGTACCAGATGCAATTAAGCCGTTACAATATATTATGTGATGAGAACAGTACACCTTACAGCTCCTTTCATGTTACTATTCATTGGCTGTGTTGCATACAAGGACACAATCCAATAGGAAACTGTGCATGGACATTCTACACTTTAGGTAGCAAAATCGCAATTTCTGCTAAATATAGTCTAAACATAGGCGCTCTCCAACGTCTGTGGTATAAATGAAAGAAGCCATCAATGTACTGTAACTAGATGCAAACACGTGGACACCAATGTTTTGGTGTCTGCATTTGATGTCTGCATGGTGGTGCATCAGTTCATTTAATGTAGACAAAGTGTTACAAGAAACTGTATTCTTTCAATCTTGCTATCTTAAAGTATAGCATGTGCAGTTTCTTATTATTTCTGCGTGGTTGTATTAAAACAGAGGCTGTGAACACTAACATAAAATGGGCTGTATATATAGGGAACACCATTTCTGAAATTCTCAGTATAATGAATAGAAGCAGATATTTTAATCTCTGAACTATATATTTACACTGCGTATTTGCGAAAATGCATTTCGCTCCAAAACTTTAAACTCTACTGGAAACCCTTCACTTACATTCAAGTGCCCATTTGTAAATTTCATTTTGGAAGTCTGTAATTTCACCATCTTCGTCTTTCATCTGTTTCATTAGCGCTATGAAGTCTTCAGCGATAGTATCCAAGTCTGGAACATATTGGGCGACTGACTTTGGTCTCATTACGAAGGATTGTACGCCACTTCGAATACGGCGCCATTCTGCGCCTTGTCTGTAGAAAAATATGAGTCCATAATGTATACTACCAAACCAGAAAGACTACAGACTTTCAATGTAGCTGCACAATGTTTTGCTCATCTCACAAAATGGTTTATTTAAAATTGTTACAAATTATAATAACAGAAGACAGGCTGTGATAACGCGTAAACATATGAGATGTTACATTATATTCTTAGAATATCTCACTGAGAACATAAATAAACAGTTTACAATGTGTGTACTTTGAATCTTTCTTGTTTCATACAACGGCGATGTAGATTTGTGTTCACGGTGATATCAAATGTATCACTTTAAATGCTCCAGCGCTATCAGTGTTTGTATTTAGTTTTTTGTAATTTGTAACAAAAAAAACGTTAACGTTGTTTGAGACGTAACAAACGTTCTGCTGTCTCATCTGATTGAAACTCTATAGTTGCTCTGGTTTGGTAGTAAGAAACAGATATATCCATTATGTTGACACTGTGGATGAATAATGGTTATCTATTTGGATTTTAATTAATGCACCTACTGTAGTATGTTGGCGAATAGTTCCAAATATATTTTAACAATCTGACGTCATGAACACATGACCCGACTGCAGATGGGATAGCATGCTTCCCGTATATAGTTTGTATGGTTTTGGAAAAATTTTCCCATAGAAATGTGCAGTGATCATACGTTTTGAATAGTAGCATGAATTAAATATTAAAGCCTAATCTACGACAATAACCTGTGCAAGAAAGAAAGTAACAAAAATAAGTAAAAAAACAAGAAACTTTGATAGTTACAGGTTAGCGACACCGATGTTACGTTTATACATCTTTCGGGCCATTTTGAGTGGTTCTAGAGAAGGTCGATTTGGTGTCTTGCCGTCATTCTTAAACAATATTTCGACATCTCGCGGATCGATGATGTTCACAGAATTCGCCCCAGCAAAACTCTCCCTCCAAATTTTTCCAAAATTGCGATATCTATCGAGGGACGCTTCCATCATCTTTTCTACCGTGTATGGACCTGCAAGATGTCAGTAAATATGGAGAATGATAGATTTGTTTACATCAGGACTGTGTTATTAAAGCTGCACTAGCTTCAACTGAAAGGTCATTTTAAAAAACAAAACTGTTTTGTTATATATAATTGACTTACTTTTAATATCGTACAATTGAATCACCAGGTCCTGTGTATCATGTATATGGGTAAATATATTTGTGTAGCTGCAGTACACATAGTATGGTGTAATGTAGCCAATCATTGACAAATAGATTTGTAGGTTCGCACCCAAAAATCAGCGCCCCAATTAATCACAATTTTAACTCATCTCTCTAAAATAGAATGTGAAAATTGGCAAATCTGGCTTGGAAGAGGCCCGCTATTCACCGTTTGAGGCAAACATGGGAAAAATACAGAGCGTCATGCCTGGTGGGGACACAATGCCACAAGATACTGAGACCAGCTAGATCAGAACAAAGAAGACGAAGCCTATTTTGACGTCAACAATCCCTTATTAATTAGGTTAGTAAGTTTACGATCAGTTCGATCTCTTTCATACAATGGATCATAAACTTGTGACTCTACCTCCACTATGTTGCAACTTAGGGGTCAGGTTAGGTTCTCACGCAATTAAATGACAAAAATGTTATATGAACCAACAGACCTCGAGAAGCTGAATTGAACCTGACGACTGAAAATCGCAAAAGTTTGAAACTTGTGGCTTCTAATTTCTTGGATTAAGCCTATAACCTGAGGCTCGGCCTTTGCATTGAGATGCCTTAATATTATATGCATATGCATATTATACTATGTATTATATTAATACATTATATATATATATATATATATATATATATATATATATATATATATATATATATATATATATATATATATATATATATATATATATATATATATATATATATATATATATATATATTACATTATTCAGACCACTATATATTGTCTATAGTGGTCTGATCTACAACCAAATTGTCCTGGGTAACCTTTAACCAAGAACATATTTACCTAGTGGAGTGTAGTCTAACAGTGATCCAACAAATGGCAACATTTTTGGTCCAGGGATCTCTTCGAATGGTCTAGGTACCTGGGTTGTGTCTACATCTTCGATAGCATCTATCGCAATACTAGTTCTACTTCTTTGTATTGTGGCTTTACGTCCATGGCGTAGAGCTTGCCATAGAGTTCTGCCAATGCGAGGCCCCGTGGGTTCCATATCCTGCAATCTTACAAAAGACGAAAAAAAAGGTGTAGCACAACTATAGTTGTTCTTGCTGTTGTGTCCGAACTTCACATGAGCCGCAAGTACTCTAGCTAGCAGGTTGCCAGTAACATTATGAGGATGGTTGTCTGGAATTCCATAAATAGGCGTTTACCAACAATTGCAGTTATGGTTCCCAAACTACCTGGTCCAGCTGTAAGTATGACTACCAGTCAATACTGTTATCATTGAGCTAGGCACTGTATTTTTGCTGTTGCTATGGGCGTGGTACTGGTTGTTAGGCACATTATCATTTTTGTGTGACTTTTAGATCAGTTGTTTGTCCCTCAATGTTGTTATCTTTGCAATGGGCCTGTCATTTGCCTGTTGCTATGGCCATGGTCATTGTTGCTAAGGATATTTTAATTAACTAGATTCACATTTTTGAATGTTTAATAATGCAGAGTTACACATTAAAATAAGTCAAAGTGAAATGCAACCCTCCCCTAATTCCATCTTCTGAAATATGGCCCTCCTCCGAGGACATATTTGTAAAAAGTGACCCATCTCCAACCCCCCCCCCCCCCTCCTGAAGGCCCGCTAATCTGCCTGCAGATCTCGTGCTGTGAACTTCGTCTGTTTTACCATGTCACTTCACGTGTGTCGGATACACAATCACCACATTAAATTAGGTTATCGTGCCCTTGGTCACAAGCGACGATGTTTCACAGATAAGCAAGAAATATAACCCTGTGATAAGTAAGGTTTGATTACGTAATCATAACATGATATCAATATATTTATTTGTTTATCTCTATTGAATCGTGTACCTTGATCCGAACTATGTTGAATGCCCCCTCCGGTGTGTGAATGGGGTATGGGTGACATCATCTACTCCATGACAATCATACGGGAAGGCCTGGCTCCTCGCAGACCTCTTAAAAACCAAGGTATTGTCATACCACATTTTACAAAAAGGAGGCCTAGGCCCTGCTCATGTCAAAGCTTAAATATCCGGTCTTCTGTTATTATATGGTTTGCACTATTGTATGGTTTTTGGTGTTTTAAAAAAAAAAAATAAAAAAAAAATAACGTCGAATATGAATGGAACATATGGTTGCAGTTACTTCAAATCTTTGAGAAGTACTCAGATCTGATTAGTAACATCCTAAAGAAAAACTCTTTTACGATTTAACATGAAAAGTATACATATTCTAAAAACCTGGGACCAATCACGTATCACATATTTGTTCCAGCTCTAACCGAAGGACCCCCATCTTGCTTATATAACTGTGCGCAGCTATTTCTACGATTCTCGCCAATATCCCATGATATGATGGGTGTGTTGACATTTTTACATTGTATGCAAAGCAAAGTACAAACCGGCTTTTTTCTGTTTCATCTGTCCAGGCAAACACTTTCCTTGGCTGAGACTTACCTTGTGTATATTACTGGGTTGATAGATCTCTCTATATCACTAGCACTGCCACAGTTTATACCTTTGTGATGTTACCAAATTATATGGTCCGATTGACGCGATCACTTAAAGGGATAGTCTTTAAGATACAGATATTCGTGCCACACTATCAGCCAGCACTCATCGTCTGTTAAGAAGCCTGATAGGGCTGGACAATTACAACACGACGTATCTTACAGTCTATATATCAGTCGATCGCTTGCTTGTTACGTAAGCTGTTTATTGTCAATACACGTGATACGTAACAATTATTGCACTACATATTCGCAGTCCGGAATTCGTTCAATCCAAAGACAACAAAAGCAAAACACAACTGATGTTTTATTTTTAAAATATTAAATACGAAAAGTTTGACTTGCAATTTCTAGGAACTTATTTATGAGCTGATGGCAGCGAACTACGTTTTTCTTTCCTTTTAATGCCAACTCCAAACATTGCAAGGTGAACGAACTATTTGTGACGACAAGGTCAACGACCTTTTTGTACATTGATAAGTATGCTGGTAATGCGTGCAATCCGTTACTTAAAACATTTTCATTTATTTATTTCCAAGGATGACGTACAGGACGAATCGCATTTATGAAAATAAATAGGTAAATAAGTAGGTAGGTACGTGTGTATGTATGTATGTATGTATGTATGTATGTATGTATGTATGTATGTATGTATGTATGTATGTATGTATGTATGTATGTATGTATGTGTGTGTGTATGTGTGTGTGTGTGTGTATGTATGTATGTATGTATGTATGTATGTCTGTCTGTGTGTGTGTGTATATGTATGTATGTATGTATGTATGTATGCATGCATGCATGTATGTATGTATGTATGTCTGCATGTATGTATATATGTATGTATGTATGTATGTATGTATGTATGTATGTGTGTGTGTATGTATGTATGTATGTATGTATGTATGTATGTATGTATGTATGTATGTATGTATGTGTGTGTGTATGTATGTATGTATGTATGTATGTATGTTTTTTTTATAGGTTGAATATCATCCTCCTTTCGCTCATGTATATGAATGTATGTGTGTGTGTGTGTGTGTGTGTGCGTGTGTGTGTGTGCGTGCGTATGTATGTATGTATGTATGTAGGTAGGTAGGTAGGTAGGTAGGTAGGTAGGTAGGTGTGTATGTGTGTATGTGTGTGTGTATGTATGTATGTATGTATGTATGTATGTATGTATGTATGTATGTATGTATGTATGTATGTATGTATGTATGTGTGTATGTATGTATGTATGTATGTATGTATGTATGTATGTATGTATGTATGTATGTATGTATTTTTATAGGTTGAATATCATCCTCCTTTCGCCCATGGTGGTCTTTCATCTTGTGAAGGTTTGTAAATCCCGACATGAATTGTGACTATCTCAGTGCTATGGTCATACTCAATTAAGAAAGATGTTAAGCAGACGCTGTGCTAAACTTTCCTATTGCAATATATACGGTGTGTGCATGTATTGTAGATTGGGTTAGGTTGAGCCATCCAGAAATAACAACATGTTCGTGATATGACAGCAGAAACCAAACTTTCCGGTAACTGAGACAGACACAAAGTAAAACTAATGCTGCTACATGTTGATATATATAAGTTATGGCATTGAATTGAATGAACTTTCTGCCTCTACCGCTTATGATTTAATTAATGCTCTGTGTAAGTGGCGTTTCTGATGACTCCCACGATCTAGCGGGTGTACATTGTGTGAGTCTTCCAGTGTTTGCATCATCTTGATTATAGGTTGATTATATCTGCACAGTAGAGGCATTGGCTGTCATCAACTTGTGTAATATATCACAGGCAACAACAACAACAACAACAACAACAACAACAACAATAGTTTGGGTTTGTGTTTTACCTTAGCAAGCTGATCGCTCAGTGTTCGCCAAAGTAGATCGATTACGTGGTGAATACACCCTCATTAAGTTATTCCAACATTTAAGTCGAAATTGCTATAAAAAATGTTTTTCTCCTAAAACTTTCCCTTTACTTAATAAATTAAAAGTCATCCAATACAATACATAATATTAGAAATCCGGAAAATCATGGAAAAAGTATTCATTTCTTCTGGCCCCTGTGGTCAAACATAGTCTCTTATGCTGTTTATCTTCTACTGTATCTACGTATGCCCATCCTCAGAAAGTAGAAAATTTTCTTTAAAGACTTAAATACATAATATACCTTATATATTTTATCCTGGGGTGTATGTATTTACTGTGTCTGAATAGATTTCCTGTAAAGTTAAAGTGTCTTGAAGATTACTGCGAAATAAAATACTATTAGTGAGATCATATCGTATGTCTTACTTCTACTAAATCGATTTTGTTAGATCAGAGTTTAGCTTTATATATGTTTAAGCGCGCTCGGAGCAAATTGAGAGGGGAAATCTGAAACTAGACATGTCATTACCGTTATGAAACCAAAGAATGGCTGGTTTGTGTGTGTATTCGATTTCCTCATATGTTGGACCAGTTTTATTTCCTTATATATTTTTGGAGAGCAACTTACATTTATGGTGAAATTGAATTAAAAGAAGGGTTTTGCAGTTCATAAGTTGTGAAATACGATTTAAAATCATCAAAAACACATGCATAGACACTTTGATGACGTATTTATGATAAAGCAGACCATTTTAAAGCTGAAAGGCAGATCTTAACAATTTAAGTCGGTGGCCATCTTGAAAAACGACCGCCATATTGGATTGTAGAATGGCTAGCGTTATTTTTTGACTCTGACCCTCAGCCAAATTTCACGCTTGTATCAAAATAAAGTGAACGGTTCTGGCCAAAATCCACTATTATCCAATCCACTAAAAGGGTAGCTGGAACTGTGCAAGTCATTAACATTAATATTATAAAACCATGAGAGGACTGGTTTGTGTCTATGTGATGTTTAGCAGTTACTGAGTCACTTGAGACTTTCCATTTAGCAATAAATGAGGCACTTAAGACTTTGTCTTGAGCAATAACTCTTTATTCATAACTATATCTATACTGGATAGTTCTATAATATATTAAACCTTATCTCCCAAGGAGTCCAGTGAGGCCAGTCCCTGATGGGTTCAGTGTTAGAAAAACGGATTGCCAGGAGAAAACCTGTGTTGGTTGGTAGAGTTAACTGAATGACTCTTTTTTCTTCAGTTAAAATAAATTGGATCAAACCCAGACTAGGGTACGAACCACGACGGCAGTGGTAAGAGGCAAGTGGTTTACACACTCAGCCACCGAAGACCCACATTATAAAGCACGGTCTATCAAACCCAGACTAGGGTACGAACCACGACGGCAGTGGTAAGAGGCAAGTGGTTTACACACTCAGCCACCGAAGACCTTATATAAAGCACGGTCTTGAAATCAGCCTATTAGATTAATCAATACCCAGTAACTATAACAGTAACTTTAGAACTTGAGACTTTCTCTTTAGAAGTAACTATTTGATAAACGACATTGCTTATATCATGAACATTCTGTTAAATGACCAAGATACGATCTTCTAAACCAGTTGTCATAGGAGATGTATCCTCAATATACTCTATCAGGACATCAGAATCTAAGTCACCTGTGGAGTAAGCAGACATATTGAAAAATCAATCAATCTATCGATCTATCTCGATCAATCAATCAATCGATCGATCGATCGATCAATCAATCAACCAATCAATCAATCAATCAATCAATCTAACAACCTGTCAAACAACCTGTCAATCAAGTTTAATATATCATCAATCTCCACAGCAATGTTGTGCTTAGTCGCGCTGAATGGTTATTATCAGTAAAATCAAATGAACTCTTTATGGTGTTATAAAACAATCGTTGATATTGTCGGACTTTGTAGAGAATATATATAGGGATTTCTTCCACAGACAAGACAAGTTGTATACGTTCGAACAAAAAGTGAGATGTGTAATTTTGTGTACTACCTCATCAGTAAAAAACTACATTGCCTGCCGTGTTTACTAAAGTTAAGCTTGTATAAATATCATATTCGCCCCATATATTTCTTCCTTCAAACATGAAAATACTGGCGATATATATATTCAACACGTACTAATGGCTAATGGAGAATAACGTTCATTCATACATAGATAAATACATATATTGTAAACATACAAGTATTGTGTGAATTTCTTTCCGGACCGCCAATTTATGATGTCAAAAGTAATGGTCGTAGACACTACGCCAACAAATCGAATTATGGTATTGACACATTCAGAAGTAGTGCAAATGAGACTAGTGCAAAATCATACGACTGCGGAAACCGAACTTGCAACTTACACAAACTAAAACTATTGCTGTTCAATGTAAAAGTTGGTGATAGTGGTGCGGGTGGGGCTATAATCACCCTGCTGTCAAGAGAGTTCGAACACTGTTATGTGGAAGGTCGTAAAATCCACCATGTAAGGTTATGGAAGTCATCTGAACCGCCAAACAATATACTGTAAGTACAATCAAACCAATGTCCATATCAAATAGTTTTAGTTTGTGTTTAGCTGAAAGCTCGTCTTCCGCTGTCGTAAATGACGACATACCGGGAATTTCATAGGAGACTCGCTCATCTACAAACATGGTGTATCCGGCACCACCATTGGCAAGATATGTTGGCAGGACCAATTTGTACACTTGCACAGGATCGACAGGAAGAAACTCAGGAATACGACACTCGATACACTTTGTTTCCAGTTTGACAACACGCTGTCCAGACGGCTTGTCATAATCATAGGTCACTCGTATCCCTGAAATAGACATATAGAAAATTTACATGAAGAAGATAAAGCAAGAAGGAAAGTTCACTACTAAAATCTACAGGATCAAAATCCCTTCCACGATTTTGTGAGAGTTTTATATTTTTTCTTCATTTTTTTACATTCTTATTGATGGTTCGAAGCTATCAAATAGGCATTAGAATTTGAAGTCCAAGTTGAAGTGAAATCATGTCATAAAAGCTGGACTCCCATTGTCATGATTACATGTAATTTCGCCACAGTTCTAGATAGGAACATCCTGCATAACAAACGACACATATACATAATTGAGAGTACCTATCGCAATAGTCAAATGGACACACATTCCATCAAACAGACATCACACACACACACACACACACACAAATTTGAGTATACTTGACACAGTACTGGTAGTCAAACGGACACACAGACAGACTGACATATCCACACACAAGTAGAATGACACAGACGTATTATATTTGTGTACCTGGCACTTAGAGTAGTCAAACGGACACAGTCCGAGAGAGAGAGAGAGAGAGAGAGAGACAGACAGACAGACAGACAGACAGACAGACAGAGACAGAGAGAGAGAAGGGGAGACATGTAGTTTAGTGCATCCGAGTACCTGACACTTGCAGAAATCGGCCACTCGGGTCCTCATACACGATTTCAGATACAGCATGCTCGAATACCTTCACAAGTGTGGCACCCGTTATTTCAATCAAGTCCACTGTATTTCGGAAAGGATTAATGAGCAGAGCATCACCAATAGTGATATCAGCTGTAATGATAAGAGGGAAATTGGCATTATATATGCAAATTATATATATAATATGCAAATTAGTTTCTCCAATAGGGAACATAATTTTCAATTATGTAAATTGGTTTACTCAATTTAAAGAGAAATATGCTAATTAGATATCCATATGGGAACGTTCTCATTTTGAAGGGAAATTTGCAAATTAATTTATTCATTATGGAACATCGCCATTTTAAGCATAAATATGCAAATTAGTTAATCAATAATGCAGCATCGTTTCATAGAGAAATATCGAAATAAGTATATCAATAATGGTCCCTGTTCTTCAAAATGTAAATATATTATTATAATTGAGATCAGAAATCGTGCCTTGTGGCTACAGTGATTCGACTCGTATAACTTTAGCAGTCATCCTACGTTTACTTTAACAGGAGGGAAGAATCCTGAGGTGTGTTCGATTTGCAAAATCATAACTGTGATTAATCTGACGTCATTTCTGACAACCAGGTTGAAAACAAAACGTTCAATCATGATTATGATTACTTAGATGTAAATATTTAAGTCGAACATTTCTTATAAATTAGATTATTTTACATCGTCAAAATGATTACAATGATAACAAATAACCAATCTGACCGAACCTAATTTATTTACGTCATGCTTTCCGCCATGTCTAACTTGCCATCAGAGACATGTGCGCACAATCCCCTCATATCATCAGTGATAAATTACGTCGTCTGCCATCTTGTAATCATGTAAATCATAGTTCGAGGCATGATTTACTGTGAGTACCAATCATGATTATGATTGGTATTTATCAAACGCGAAATTATGACTGTGATCGGCGCGTTTTGTTTGCAACCTCGTGTCCAGAAAGGACGTCAGATTAATCACAATCGTGATTGTGCAAATCGAACGCGCCACAGTACTTACTTGCGCCACCAGCGGCTGACACATCGACCGAACTTCTTATTCCTCCACCATTCATAATTGCCATACTGACATGATTCCATCCGTTTGAAGTTGGTTCTTTGATGTTCTTATGTACCATTGCATCAGTAATGACGTTACCAAGGTTACATTCGTACAGACGACAGAATTCACGTAGCCCTTCCAATCGAACATGTGTTTTGCCGATAGCCGCTTCGTTAAGGTCGTTGACCTTTTCGGCCCATTTCTCAATTTCGGCCAAGACCTCTGGATCTGTAGTAAAATTATGTATAAAAGTTATGAAGTAATTGCGCTTGAAGCTGATAAAATATGGCGGTGTTGAAGCGATACTAATTGTTTGAAATGAAAACCCCTTCTCACAGAGCAGAGTCAAATACATTTCGTCACCATCGTCTGGAGTGGCAATGGTAGTCATGGTTACTTTGATGGTTGTATCAACCGTGAGCCCTTTTAAAAGTGAATGAATGAATGGATGGATGGATGAGAAAGGCTTTTAAAATGATGAAACAACTTTTTTTTTCAATTTGCAATTTGAAACAGCATCAAGTCCATGTTTAGTAACTCATTAATTGCAAAAAAAGAAGAATTAAAAAATGTGTAAATAGTCTGTTATTGTACTACAAAAGTGATTCGTAAACAAACTGGGTAAATATATTAAGTAATCTCTTTGTCATGTCGACCAGTCTGCGCACGCATGTCACTTTGTCATATAGATTAAGTAATGAACCACGCTCTGGAGATGGTGACGTATACGAGGTCATTTTAACAAGTTGACGACATATACACAAGAATGTGAGCGAGTGCTTTGTGTGGAGTATACTGGTCGAAACCAAGGGTTCTCTCAACCCCACGAGTATTTTATTACTATCATATTATACTAGACTAGTAGTATGGATGCATGCTAACTGTGGTAAATCACTATGATATTACAGTTATTTTGACCTCTAGACTTTATTATACTGGTAACCGTAGAATTTAAACGTCAAAGTGCATAGTTGATAACAAGTGGTATTTTCTGTCTGTAATGTAACAATATTTTAAACCTTTTCAAAACGTTTATTCTCATTATGTAGTTTATTGAATTATAAAAAACGGACTAAATATAGTCAATGTGTTTCACGTTTCTCAAGAAGACAATTATAGTACAGTCGCTTTGTTAATAAAAAAATTATAAAATATATACCTAATTATCATCCATGTGGCAACGTTCAAAGCGAATTGTTTATGTTATGCATAGCCCTCTGTACAGCACCTACCTTTTGAAACTGTTTTATCCAATAAGATAGGATTTCCATTCCAGGATACAACATTTCCAGCATCATCAAAGTTGACATTCAGAACACCAAGATATTTACCAAATGCATAGTCTTGTACGACCAGTACATTTTTACCGCTGGTGCTGTCTCCACCAGGGTGTCGAACCAATGGGTACTTGCCATATGGATTCTCATTTGATGGAGGTTCCCCTAAAAGGAAAAATCAAGGGGTGTTTCATTTACATCGTGAAATAGCAAACAAACACAGACAGACAGACAGACAGACAGACAGACAGACAGACAGACAGACAGACAGACAAGCAGGCAAGCAAGCGAGTAGACAGACCAACGGATTAACAGAGAGACAGATAGATAGACAGACAGGCCTTGTCAGGTAGACCAAGCTAAATACCGACAGACCAACCGACAGACACAGACAGACAGACAGACACACACACTGACAGACAGACAGCCAGAATATAAGCATCTCATCAGAGGCTAATAAAAGTATGTTCCCTTTTCTGTGTGTGTGTGTGTGTATATATATATATATATATATATATATACACACACACACACACACAGACTATTACGCTCTGCCACTGCGGTATAGAGCACTGTCTTAGCAGATTGATACTCACCGAGTTATATATATATATATATATATATATATATATATATATATATATATATATATATATATATATATATATATATATATATATATATATATATACACATATACATATATACATACATACATACATACACACACACACACACACACACACACACACACACATATATATATATATATATATATATATATATATATATATATATATATATATATATATATAACGAAGAAGGTGGAAGACTCACCATTATAGAGGAATGTATTACTATGTCCACCTACAACGACGTCCACCCCATCCACTTCTTCAGCAATTCGTATGTCCATAACTATCCCGGCATGCCCAAGGGCAATGATTTTATTGATGCCCAGTGCGGTTAAACGGGCCACTTCTTGACGAACTGAGATGACTTCATCATGAAACACCAAATTGCCTTAAATTAGAAATTAGAAAACAATATGTTGGAGTATATTTAAAACAGACTTCAAGAACTACCTCCTAAGCCATAAACAGATGCCATCTTTATATTAATATACGTGATATTTTTCATCACACATTGAAAGCTCTGTACCACTGTTGAGTTGAGTTGTTTTTCTTGCTGTAAATATGTATATATTGTCTAATTTTCTTCATCGAGTGAGGTTGATAATAGGAGATGTTTCATGCCAAGACATACGATGTAATTAGTGCCTAAACTTATCAGAGTATAAACACCACACGAGCCCCAGACCTCATAACTATATTTACTGATAGAATACTATAAATTATAACGATGAATCCGACTGCTATTGGTACATTATAACTTCCAGAGATTTCCAACTGATAAAAGAGCATCGTATGAACATACATCGGAGGCATCCGCTGTTGTTTAAGAATCAGTTGCATTGTTGTTTTCGCGTAATTTTGTCTTTTCGTGGTCTTTCCGTTGCTCACTTCATTGGTGTTTTTTTCGCGGGTTGTCAGCAAAGTATTCACCGTTGGTTTGATGGTATATGTCTGTCTGGTAATTCGCTATTTGATCAGTCAACTGACTGACATTTCCTCGTTCATAATTAATCAGTACGTAAGATAACATACTCTCGTATTAGTATTTATATAACAGTGTATATTTTAACAGAAATTAAGATAACCCACTAGAGCAAAGACGCTTTCGTGAGTTCAAGCATTATCAGGATGCTGTATACATGTCATACCTGGATTTGATAATTCTGGACTGTCCGAAGTGGTGTATCCTACAATGCCTATGATGTCACCAGTTGGCAGTGTTGCAATGACGGATTTCGTAAATAAATCCTGCATGTCCGGTTCACCAGAGGCATCGATATTACTAGCTACCATCGGGAAGGTAATGTTTTTTAGGTAGTCAGTGACAGCTGTGATGCCATTGTCAAATTCGTGGTTTCCAAACGCCTAAAGTCGTGTTATGATAAAATGGATGTAAAACGTGGTGCAAAAAAAGGTGATCAGACATTCTTCGGTTCAATGACTTCCTGGTAACCATTTTAAATTTGAGGCTTCCACGTGCATATAGCCCCCCCCCCCCCGTCCCCATCATGGCCAGAAATGCGTGCTTTTCGGCAACAAATGTTGTCCATCATAAAGATCCTTTTATACCAGCCATTTAGATGAGTGCTCAAATTTGTCATATCATGCAGGCGCATCAAAAGCTCCAGTTATTTTTGAAGCGAACACATGGATGAGATATTGCTAGTATGGCTAATTAGTCAGGATTGTGTTTACTTGAAAAAGACAACAACATTAAATACATAGCTTAAGGCCATACTGTGTTGTAAAATGTGGTGGTAGTGTAGTGTAGTGTAGTGTAGTGTAGTGTAGTGTGGTGCGGTGTGGTGTGGTATAGCGTAGTGAGGCACAGTGCTGTGTGGTGTTTTATAGTGTGGCATTCAGTTCATTGCAGTGCAGTTCAGTGTTGTGCAGTGTAGTTCAGTTCAGTTCAGTGCAGTGCAGTGCAGTGCAGTGCAGTACATTTAGACTAACCATTGCATCATATCCAACCATATTCATGAAATGAGACGATGCCATCCCGCCATATAGCTGAAACCACAGGGTACCTTGGAAAATATCCCCTCCGTTTAACACCAGTACATTGTCATGTAAACCTCTCAGTTCGTTGACTTTGCTCACAAGTCGGGGAAACCCACCATAGCATTTCTCATCCAGCTTCTCTTGTTCACTGCATAGGCCGCCATATTTGTCGTTTTCGTCGAATCGTGCATGAATGTCGTTGTTGTGAAGGATAGTCACTTCCAACGTGCTCACTACAAAATACAATAGAAGTAAAAAAACATAAACAGAGTTGAAGAATTGTTATCTGGAATTGAGTGGACCAATGTAATAAATAAATAAATAAGTAAATAATCAATCAATCAATCAATCAATTCATCAATCAATCAATCAACCAACCAATCAATCAAAGGGAGATCTACAAGGTCGTCTTGTTGCATCCTCGAAAGCCAGAGCACATATTTCTGCAGACTCTGGCAAGCACATTTTGACGGTGCCGTAAAGAGGCCTGTGGTTTACGACGATGTCTTGTTGTTGATAAAATTGTCATCAAATTGTAGCGAGCATATGAAAGGAGTAAATTATTGTTTTGCTTGTGGTCGGGTAGGGATGGATGGGAGTGCGGATGCCAGAGAGAGAGAGAGAGAGAGAGAGAGAGAGAGAGAGAGAGAGAGAGAGAGAGAGAGAGAGAGAGAGAGAGAGAGAGAGAGAGAGAGAGAGAGAGAGAGAGAGAGAGAGAGAGAGAGAGAGAGAGAGAGAGAGAGAGAGAGAGAGAGAGAAACATACAGACGGACAGACAGACAGACAGAGACAGACAGACAGACACACACAGGAGACAGAGACAGAGAGAGTATATAATGTAGTGTAATTTATAATACATACCAGCTCTATAGCGTTGCTTGACTTTTGCCTATAAATATAACATGCACAAATTTGTATATTAGCACATTTTTGAGCACATAAGTGGTTAATCTGAGGATTTCAAACGTAAATTTTTCAGTTTATACTTTTCTGTTAATATCATTTGTCAACAAATCTTGTTACATTTTGTCTAAATGATATGAATCATTTAAGACGCACTGCAAGTAGACACAGACACGGGGACGCCAATGTTTTGATGTCTGCATTTGATGTCTGCATGGTGGTAAATTATTTATACAAAATGTAGCAAGAAACTATATTCATTCAATCTGCTATCTTAAAGTGAAGCATTGCAGGTTCTTATTGGTTCCTCCGTGGTTGTATCAAACAGTGCCAGAGAACGCAAAATGAAACAAATAATATCATAAGTTGGTTATTTGTTATTTTGATAAAACTTACCGATTGCGCAGAAGTGGCACAGACAACTGCGAAGACGAACAAGCCAAGTGGAGACATGGCATCTAAGTTCTTTTCTGTCTAAGTTGTAGAGTGTGGTGAACAACTACTATCGTCGAATAACTGGGCAATTATTACCTTCTTCTTATAAAACAGTAGTTCTGTATTTTTAGGTACCGCCAGATGTATTCTAAATTACATACCATCACCAACAGTGATATACGATCAGATACCTGCATTTCGATATACAAAAATTATATAATATAATATAATATAATGTAATATAATATGAGACTGATTCAATTTATCTGCATGAGTATATTACCTGCCTTTTATATATCAGTCTGTATTTTAGGTGTTTTAATCAAACTAGATAATTTGTAAATTAAACAGTAATAATCTGAACATACCAGCAACTGTATGGATATGCAAATATCTCAGACTGGTGTCCTCTGTCTACGTCAGTATATTTACTGTCTCATATAACCTAAAGTGGCCATATGGATGAGAATTTGGTATTTATTTTGGATTTTTATTTGATAAAACAGCTCCACCATGTTTTTCTACTTGAAAAAATAATGCAAAATGACATATACCAAGTCCTTGTTCACATCTCAATAAACGGCAAAACATTAAACAATTTAATGTATAAAATGTTTGTTATTGTACGTACAATAACAAACTTTTTACACTTTGTGCATCTTTTTGCAATGTATTGAGTTATGAACATGGACTTGGCATATGTTATTTTGCATTATTTTTTCAAGTAGAAAAACATGGTGAAGCTGTTTTATCAAATAAAAATCCAAAATAAATACCAAATTCTCATCCATATGGCCACTTTAACTGTACGTTTAACGGTTTTATGAGTCTTTCAAAGGGGCACAAACTGACTTGTGTTTTGGGGGTGTACATATCTTTCTGCATATTAAAGTACTCAATATTTTACTTACTGTATACTTAACCATCTCTTGCAACTTCCTGAACTCAAACCGGGTATTAGGATATAACATATAAAGGACCCGATGACCTAATTTTTTATACAAATGTACAAGAACTTTCTACTATGCAATCAACAATTCTAACAATGCCAGAACACAAATTGTAATGTCATAGAAAACATGCATCGATCGGCATTAATATGATACTAGAATAATTTAAATGAATTGTTTGTAAGTATTTTCACTTGTGTAATATGCTTATACAGTCAGCTTGTGCCACTTTAATTAACCAAATGTTTGGTAAATTACATAGAAAATATGAACATACCATCACCTATAGTATATTAATATATGTTAGGATACCAGGATTTCGGTATGCAAATATCTGAGACTGATACTTAATCTTCACAAGCCTTATAAGCATAATAATACACCATATTGGGGCTGTTAAAAAAAATCATGATTTATGAGGGATCCCATTTTATACTACGTGAAGATAAGCCGGGCACTAGTTTTAAAATGTCTTGCTATGGTACGTGGTAGCACAACTCCTAAACTTTATCTTGATGCATCATCGCTAAGAAGTAATGGTTTTGTTATATCTTAATCTTAATACCTCAATACTGGTTCTTCTTTATTTCATCAAATACTTCTTCTTGAGCATCTTCTCAGTGACAGTGCCTTTCTTTTTCCAGGAGAGGTGTGATTGCTTCCGTCAATTAATATTTTCAGCACGAATTTCATCCACAATATCAGTAGGTGGCATTGTTACATCCCGAACGAAGGATAATGGCATAGCATTGTCTGTCTCTGTCTGTCTGTTTGTCTGTTTATGTGTGTGTGTGTGTGTGTGTGTGTGTGTGTGTGTGTGTGTGTGTGTGTGTGTGTGTTTATGTATGTCTGTGGACACCGATATCTCAAAACTACTGTTCATCAGATGTAAGATAACTCCATACGTCTTCCTTATGGAAATGGCAAGTACTAATTTGATTTTCGGTAAACATTCTACGAATGTTAATGAGTTATTTGCATAATTAATAATTTAGGAAATTTAAAATTCGTTTTTCAAATTTTATATAACTTTGCACATATTGAATTAATGTTTATTTTGTAATTAGGCTTAATCTTGCAAGTTTAAAATTTCATATAATTTAGTACATGTCATTCACAATAACAAACCACATGTACCCGATATATCTTGTTACTGCAAGTTTTAATGAATCATTTGCATAATGAATGATTTTTGGTTATTGCGTAATAACTTAAGATTGTAATTATAAGCCTCAACTATCTTAAACTTAGTACATATATTGATGTTAACAAAATGCACATGTCCAAAATAGAAATTGGTGTGCGTGGTTTATTATTAATATTAATTCTAATAAGTCATTTGCCTGATTAATGAGGGTATTTTAAACCAAGCAAATCCTTAAGATTCACGATTTTGTATGTCAATGGATTATAATAAGACATTTTATTTTAATGATTCATTTACATAATTTATGGTTTATGGTAATTAG
Organism: Glandiceps talaboti; assembly: GCF_964340395.1. NCBI lineage: Eukaryota > Metazoa > Hemichordata > Enteropneusta > Spengelidae > Glandiceps > Glandiceps talaboti. The sequence continues at coordinate 4,261,276 of NC_135569.1, forward strand.
GGAATATGTTAAGAATGTTTAAGATTTCATCTAATTCGATTCATACATTGCTGACGTCAATGAAGCATACGTGCTCATTATAGCGTGTTGATGTTGTTTGTTGTATCTTAATGAGTAATTTTCATTTATTGATAATTTGCGGTCATTAACTAATATCGCTCAAAAGGCTTACTTTTTGTCATTACGAAAGACAGTAACATTAAATCTAGCAACGATTTTTTTTACTTGTAAGTTTGTTTTCATTTAATGGGCCTGCTCTCAAAGAAATGCATTCGTTAGAAATATATTTATGTTCATATTTGTTGGCTTCATGATTTTACATCATGTACGTACGTTTTGCGCATGCGCGATTGCCACCGCACACCAAATTGAAACTCATCACCTCTATTATTCTAACACTTAGCTACTGTTACATCACTGGACTCACTAGATACATATATTTATTAGATGAACACTGATCATATGGCTATTTATCTAAATGTAATAAACACTATGTTCAGTGCGCATATCATAAATATGACTGAAACGCATTTTGTCTTGTTTAATATCCAAGTGTTCGTTAAATACGAAATATCACTTGATGTAATTAATTAGTTGATTAAAAGAATTCTTAAAATTGTGTTATCTTAACACATATGAATGACATAATCATAATAATGATATAATAATAAGTATGTATATATTATCTATAACAATATGAACGTTATTCTCCGAAAACACTCATCTAAATGTTACTGCCACTCACTGAACAACATGCATGGCCATTTTCTAACTGCAGGTCAAGGTACACACTAAATCCTTGTAATAACCACTCAATGAGACAAATGAATAACAATTAATGAATTATATTGGTGACCGTTTACTGGCCACATATACCATCAACCATGAAAACCAGTTGGCAAACCTGTAAGGTCCGCCGAGTAGCCACATTAACCCTCAGGTAGCTGAGTAACCATAATATACTGTATATTTACAAGAATAAGAAAACAGCTATGCTCAACTCACACAGTCCAAGTATTTACCAGTTAACAGTGGTACACTGGAAAGTATATGTCTGCATACTAAATAACCACAACTCAAACATGTATAAAGAGTGGGTAATAATTACTTTTATATAACATTGTACAATATGACGACAACTTCATTAGGAATGAAATGATCGATATAGGATATATTGTCTTGACAAGTATACATGGAGTATGGTAACAGGCTCACTTATTTGTTGTAAATACCAATACACACAATCCATGCAAAGAACACAGAATTATGAAAAAATAAGAAATGATTGTGTCATCTTCCACAAATATTTCAGCCAAACCGATAATCCAAATCAATCCCATGAAAATGGACGTTCCAACAACTGTACGGATCTCATGCCGTGTCCATGGTAAATCACTAGGCGTTTGTCGGGTAGTACGTCCTTTTTCGTGTTTTTCCATCATGTAGATTGACACAATAAGAAACGTGACACTAAAGATCATGATCAAACTCACTGGTCCCACAAAAAGAACCAACAGAGCCACCTGGTTGCCAATCCAACAAGACTCACCGACTCCGTAACCAATGGTTACACTTGTGAAACGCCAATTGTCAATAAAAGCAGCAATAGCCACGATTACAGCTGGAGCTAACCACCCTATACTGCAATAAACAATTAAATGTTTTCTCGTAGTTACCGATGACGCAGCTTTCATTGCCTCTCTTTTTACAAAGGTCAATAGTATATCAACACAGACGATGCCCATCCAGAAGAATGCTACCAGCCAATAATAATGCAAGCATGCAGCTGCTATTTTGCATAGCAGAGTATAGTCTGTAACCCATAATGATGTCAATGTAAGGATCTGGGATAAAAAAATAGCACAATACAGATTGAATATCAGTTTTCCTGGCAAACCTTTAAGGTTATTTCCTCTACAATACCTGATGAGGATTACCACCAGTGCAAGTATCAAAACACACAAACATGTCAAAGTAATCCATGTGAAAATATCACCTTGTCTATTTGTAAGCAATGATTTGACACGAATTGCCTGCGACAGACATATCCACACACTATCTACACGAGATGATACAACTTTGTAAGTCTCTAATAAGAGCCCTTCATGGTGAAATCGCACTGACTCACCGACCAAAGGTAAGCCTGAATGGTGGCGTATTTCAAGAATGTCGTCACCATCACAAGACAGGATATTTCCTAACGCAGACCGTTCATTACCACAATATTGTGATACACAGGTTGGATTTTTGGAACTAACACTTTCTTTAATGTAACTCCCAGAATTGTGTTGTATTATTTTCTTAGCATCCTGTATTTGACACGTGTGTAACTTCCATAACACACCATGACTGTCCTTAGATTCTGAAATATTCCCATAAATATCAAGATTTCCAGATTTAAACAGCAATTCCGGAGATGATAATATTTGGCCCTCTACGCCTTCAGTATTACATTCATCATGATCCTCAGGGACACCTAGTGAAAATGACAGCAAATGAACCATCAGGTTTCTTGACTCAATGATGCGGTCCTTATTGAGATCGGAAATACCATCAGAATTCAAATCCGTGAAATTCACATGAATGTTAACAAAACAAAAAAGTATTTCGTCGACTAGACTACATGCTGAGTGACAACCGTCATCGAATGTACCAGATGAATTGATGATACTACCCAGAGTTATATTTTCGGATAGATATACTGCAACTTTCACAACATGTCTAATCATTGCCATGTCTTCAGTTCGATCAATAGTATTTGTAGAGTGGTTAGTTTGTTGGGTCTGATTAGTAGATACCAGCATAGACATATTTAGGTTGTAAGATGATATCGATTTGTCAGTCACATTTTGCAATTTTGGATTCTGATAAGCGTCAATACTCACACAAACAGGGTTTGTGAATTCAAGAAAGTATTCATCTGTGAGACAAGTTACATTATCTTTGAAAACACGGTTGAACTTCAAGAAAGTATCCTCCACTGTCATTCTACCGTTCCCAGAGGGGTTATAGTCAAATAGTACATTTAAACTCCTCAAGTTATATCGCGACCTAGTCTTTATTTTATATCCACACAATGCCATGTGATCTAGATTACAATGCGCACAGTATACATTTTTGAAATTTGTTGAACCTCTTCTAGATGATGTATGCACGATACCCATACTTGCATTGAAACATTGGTCAATTATGTGGGTATCCATATAATTAAGCGGACAGGTTAAGATACTATCTACGCAATATCTAACTTCATATTTAGGTTCGAAAGGAAGGACGACGTCGCTTTCGCACTCCTCTCTCACAACATTATAATATTCCAATATACTTAAAACGCCGTCTTGTGTGATGTTGTCGTTGTCGAAAATTTCAAGAAACCGATCATTCCGTAAGCATGAATATTTTGACCGCCATATTTCAAGTTCCGCTATATTGGCTCCATGACACACACCACAGTAAATGTTTTTGTATACTACAGCATCAGAAGAGGATGCGGGAGTGAACTCAACTGCAAAGGAAGCCATAAAATACAGATAAACTAATTATCCCATGTAAGGACAAAAAAAACACTTTTGATCGTTATTCCCATGTACATGAAATTGCACTGAATTGTGAAGGAAAGCAAGACTGCGCAGACAGAGTTGAACGTATTCGTACCTGTTACTATATGCACCATATAGTAGTTCAGTGCACCAAGCATTCAAATGCATCCCGGTGGGATAGAAAAGATTATCCCATCCAGAATAATTCAAATTTAGGTAAGTGTGTGAGCATAAATTTCACTATTAATGAGTCATTTGCATAAATGATGATTTTCAGGAATTAGGAAATATTACGAGTGCAAGCTTCAAACTTCATATACTTAGGTAGATACACTGATATTACAAAACATACTTCTAAACATCTATCAATGTAGCTTTCGTCAATCACTTGCATAATTGATGATAAGCATATTGGGTTTAGTAGCTTAACATGTTATTGCACTTAGGCAATAGTAGTGACACCATACCTCATAATTCATAAATCAATGTGCTGGATGTTCCTATATTGGCCTAATTTGCATAATTAGTTATATTTGCTTATTAGGGACATCTAATCTTTTGGAATACTATCATGATGACATATCTTATAGAATTTCATCGAAGAACATATTGTTGACTTTATGGTATATGTCCTTAAACATGCACTAGCTGTAACTGGGATGTGATTTTTAGATTTGGACAGCAGATTACACTATCTTCATTCCTTCATGCTTCAAAACACTTCCAATTTCAAGTACAGACAATGGGTGAACTCTTGAGATTTTGTCCACACAGTCTATATCTTACCCGGATTAGAGAGGTTGTTTTAGTCAGCCGTGAACAAGTAGCTTCCCTACATTCTAAAGAGGGAATGCCATTTGAAATACTATAAGCTTACAGATGAACAAACCAAATTAATAGTTCTTCTATTAAACAAAGAAAATTTCATCATGCGAACTCTAATTTTCCAGGGCTTCATTGTTAAAATAAAATCAAACTCAGGTTCAATAGGAAGATTTATTCCTCCACTTATGTAGCACCTCTTGCAACATAACATTCGAGATAAAGATGTTCTTCTACGTTCACGATAGTAAAAGTAGAGCTCATGAGACAGAACATATGTTTAAATTGGCACAAGCTGAGTTTATAATCTTTTTACTTAATTGAAAATTTTAATAAAACGTTCTAGTATACTATTAACACGTATACGTAGATGCATGACAAATCTTCTATGACAATTGTCTCAATTTTAGCATTGTAGGACATTTATTGAATCATAGGAACTTCATCAACATTTTACGTCATTGGATCAGTTACAAGTTATATCTTAATACCAGGTTTAAGTTCAGTCAAATTGCAAGCGATGGTTAAAACTTCAGTGTAGTAGAATAGTGCTGCAAAATTATGCCCAAAATGTATAAACTCAGCTTGCCCCTATAACTTATGAGCACTATTAGAACTCGAGTATAAGTATGTACCGTATGGTATACTGACAATAACGACAACCTTAACGAATTACCTCGGTAAGGGTCTTTGGAATCGCTTTCGCATTTTTCTCTAACGCTGTCGTTTGGCCAAGTAGCTGGACAACCATACGTTATCCACACACCAAGTTGATCTTCATGAAACGTTCTACATTTAGTGTACGATGTATTCATCATCATTTCGTTCACCAAACCACTCTTTTCTACGGGTATCACTTGCCCCAAGACTTCAGAAGGTTGTTGTAGAATCGCATGCATGCCTGACGTTGGTGGTGGACAGGTATTTTCGTAGTCACGGCAGCAGTCCCCAAAGACAACACACATGAGATCACAATTACAAACGAAATACTTAAGCGACTCCTCATTCCCTGCATATTCCCCACACCGTGTTCTATTCCCGAACTCGTTGAAACAGCTATCGAACAAATGATGGAATTCAGCCTTAAAGTTATAGCAAATGATACCTGGACGCTGGTCAGGTTCTGGAGTAGACGAAGTGACGTTTTCCATGGATTCTGAGTGGCATTGCCAAACGCAACAGTGTATGCAGATGGCCAGGCAGAACAGCCTGCCAACGAGATTAGTCATTTCGTCTACTTTGACAATGGGAGAAAGAGAAAGATATGCAGATTTGTATATGATTGTGACTACTTCAAAATGCTCACGTTTAATATTTGCAACTACAATCACCAATAACAGAGGCCATTACAAGCTTTCTTTAATTTTTATGTCCCACCAAGTTGAGGATAGTTCGGAACAATGACATTAAACTCTCCGATAGTTGATTTGGTTATGCCATTGCCATGATTATGCTATGATTAAACAACAACAACAACAACAACAACAACAACAACAACAACAACACAGAAAGAACAACAATACAGCAAAAACAAACTATGGCAACAACTATATCAAGATAATCAAGACATTTCTTCCATGTGTTCTTTCACTTACCTGCACTAATTTGGTTCTTCTACTGCAACGTGTCGTACTTAGTAGATCACTGTCTGTTTACATTACTACAGTCAAATGTTAGTGTCTAGAAACAGCGCTGTCACTAGGTCGTAGTAGTATTACTAGTAGCACGAAAATGAAATTGGGGTTGTTTTATAGAGTCGCCCCCAAAGTAGTCACTGGAAGATAAACTCCGATTTGAAATCGATACGGACGTTTTAGCCGCCACGATTATAATAACGTGCACATGTTGGATTAGAAGTTCAAATCATATGCAACTCTTTTGGTATAAGGTAGCTAGCCTTGAGGTATCATTTATTTTTTGAGTCAATACAGATTATTGGAGTCATTAAGAAATAAATATCAGGATGAAGGAAATCTTACTTGATTATTTCATAGATGTCAAACATTTGAAATGATGGGTTATGACAAGCCCATGTTTTGATAACTTCATCAACTATAAGATGTGTGTGTATGTATGTGTGTGTGTGTGTGTGTGTGTGTGTCTGTGTGTGTCTGCGTGTGTGCATGCATGCATGTATGTATGTATGTATGTATGTATGTATGTATGTATGTATGTATGTATGTATGTATGTATGTACGTATGTATGTGTGTATGTATGTATGTAAGAATTTGTAAGGTTTCTGGTGATGAGAAAATATTGAGGTTAACGGAAGAAAAATCATTTTCCGTCTTGGAACGCTGGAACCCCTGGAATTAATAGATTATTCTCGTCATTCCCAATCTAATCAGGTTTTTTTTTTAAATTTCAGGCGTGTTCTATTGGGTTCTCTTTGGTGCGTGCGAATATTAGAACTTTTCCACGGATAACCGTTTATATATCACGCGCGGTTGTCGTTTTGTTCCATTACATTCAGATATGTTCAGGTTTTAACCTAACATTTCTGTATCTCGCCGATTTTTCCTCTGAAAAAGAATATTTATTCGAAACGTCGGATTTTACATCTTTTTATACGGACTGATTCATAAGTTCCATATGCATGTCTTTGTATGTATGTATGTATGTATGTATGTATGTATGTATGTATGTATGTATGTATGCATGCATGCATGCATGCATGCATGTATGTATGTATGTATGTATGTCGGCAGGCTGTTACGTATGTACATAGGTATGTGGGCAGGTATGTAGACATGCACTGAAGGAAGAAAGAAACTGTACGGTAGTAGTAATCACACGTTACAGTTGGAACAGTTCCCGTTCATTAATTCCTATGGCTCAAAAGTATATTATAATTTGCTGCTCCTACCATCGAGTTGTGCTACATCTCGTGAGAGAGTTTGCAAATACTTGAATTGCTAATATCATGCGCACTTCTTTGGCCATATTAGTATTAATGTGTGAAAGCCAGTGTTGTTGGCGTCAGATATTAAACAGACTTTCCCTTCCCTTTTGCAATCTGTGTTTTGGGGTGGGGTGGGACTTAGTATACAGAGGAAGCAATGCATTTGTTGTAAATGTAACATGTGATCACTCCCATAGCATAAACTTCTGACAACTTTTCCGTCGTAATTGCACTTTAATAGTTTCTCTTACAGTTACATTTTTATCTGAGAGATAAAGTCACGCACTTTCTAATCGCAATTCAACTAAAATCTGAAATCATTTGTCCAAAATAAAGCTTGAAGTATGATATTTCGGTAATGAAATTCCAAACGGTTTGTTCATGGGTCGTTATTTTGATTGATAACACAAATTTCCTTTGTGACGTATCCGGGTGACGTATACATAATAAGCTACCTTATGACCTGGGGTGTGTCTGCTGTTATAGTGTACTGTCTTCAATTTCGAGTAAGATTCCTGTGCCTTGATGATGACTGGCAAACAGATGATACTATTAGTGAAATCGTACTGGACATTAGTCCTTACGTAATTACTTCAACTAAAATCACACTTAATGGATCATTACTATAGTCTAGCTCGGATTTCAGGAACAATATTGCTAGAATATCGTAGGTTAAAGTTGGAAGGCAACTTTAAGTATACAGCTTAGTAATTTAATGATGTTAATCTAAACATGCCTTCAAAGCGAAACTTTGAGATGATTATAATAATAACAATAATAATAATGGGTTCTTATATAGCGCTTTCCCACTCAGTGCTCCAAGCGCTTTACAATTATTACCCCTGGCTAGGATCAGATGTTACACAAAATTTCCATAAATGACTTTTTGCAAACAGTAGATTAAAAGCTACATCTACAAACTTTTTTAAAGTCTCCAAAATGTTCTTTTCCTACTTTTGACTAGTGAAGATACATTGGAGCAGGGTATCATGGGAAAACCAATACGTCAGCCACATTGAATTATTTCATAATTTAGTACGCAGTTTTTCCTGTGTGTTCTGTAGGCATGTTATATAGTAATAAGATAATAATAATACAAGGGTATTTTAGGGGGGCTAATAGATCAAAATTGCTGCTAGAAAATGGTCCTGTAGGCATCTCCTGTTAAAAGTTGGAAGGCAACATTTTCAGGTTAATTTTGGTGATTTTATCCAAAATTTAAAATGCTTCCAATCAAAATTGTCAGATTTCCCCCCTCGAAATTTGCATAACATTTGCATTGATTTGTGTGTCAGTTTTTCTGCTGTAAAGGAAAAAAAGTGAATAAAACACACAAAAAATAAGTTGTCAAAGGATTCGTCCTTATTCTAAATTATACCGGGAGATTATACCACTAAGATCGAGGTTGTGTGGAAAGTACAGTACAGGCAACATCACATACAATTGAACATGTTGTCATTTTTTTCCTTTGACTCTGCCAGGTAGTGGAAGTGTGTGTAGTGAAATGTGTATAACATGTTGTATTTGGTACAGACAGAATGTTACATTGTAACACTCACAGACATGGTGTATTTGGTACAGACAGAATGTAACAGTGTAACACTCACAAACCTGGTTTATTTGGTACAGACAGAATATTACAATGTAACACTCACAGACCTGGTTTATTTGGTACAGACAGAATATTACAATGTAACACTCACAGACCTGGTTTATTTGGTACAGACAGAATATTACAATGTAACACTCACAGACCTGGTTTATTTAGTGGAGCCGTTGTTTTAAATAATGTCTCGGACATTGTGTTCATTGTCTGGGATACCTCCAACGGTGTATTGTATTACAATATCACTTTTGTGACACACCGTTACAGTTGCACCCTCGCAATTACTACAGACTATGGATAGGTACACAGACTCTCAGCGGCATTAATTTTCAAAGGGAAAGAAATAGACTGTTGGTTCATCAATGTAATGATGTTGTGTAGATTCTACTTTTCAAACAACTTAGATCTTGGTTGTATCAGAATATTACAGTTATCACAGGGAAATGCCTGCCTTCGTCATTAAAAGCAGAAGGAAAATACAACTTCCTCTTTCCTTTCCTCAATTTGTATACCTAACTACTAATAATTTACATTACTCACGTTGCCATGGGCACGAAAGAGTAATTGATGCAAAATACATCAATAAAATCGTCAGTTTAATCGTTTCACGTCACTCCAAGAAATGTTACCAAGCAAGATTGGCTTTATCCTGATATTATCTTTAACTACTGAAATAATTGTGCGTGGTTCGCTACAGAAGTGATGCCTGAAGGCTAGGTACTTTGTACCAAACGAGTGATGTTTGTTTTAGACTTGTTATCCAACCCGAACACGTCATTATTGATATCGCAACATTTGTCATCGGTATCGGTTTCAAATCGGAGTTTCTTTTCTGATTACTTTCCCAGGGACTGCTTAGGAGCAAATCTATATAAAGGCGGGCAATCGTGCCAATAGTAATACTAATATGAGCCTTGAAAACTAACATTGAGATGCGAACAACGCTGCTGTTTCTAAACATCAGTTTTAGTAGTAATGTAAATCGATACAAAACCATATTCTAGGAACATTTTGCAGAAGACGTGTTCAGGAAGAAACATTGCAGGTTAATCTGAAAGCACGTCGAAGAAAGGTATTTGTGTTTGTGTTTGTGTTTGTGTTTGTGTTTGTGTTTGTGTTTGTGTTTGTGTTTGTGTTTATTGTTTTGATTTTATTGTTATTGTTTTCATTGATGTCGTTATTGCTGTTGTTGCTTGTTTATTGATACTGTTATCGTTATTGATGTTTATTAGCTTATTTTTGCTTGGTTTTGAATATTTTGTTCCTGTTTGATTATTGTTTTACACTTGTAATATTGATGAATAAGGTGTACAGAGCGTGTGCACTTTGTTCTCATCCATACATGTACCTAAATATAACATCTAAATCTTTTGAGGCCTAATTATAAATTATACACATTACCCATTAAATAAACAACTTCTTTACCCATGTCCATTTATACTAACCGAAACAAAGGAACGGTAGTTTCATTGGTGCTACATTTGCCTGTTTTCATTTCAGTGGCTCAAAATTGCAGAAGCCATGTACAAGATCGTCTGGCTGTCTTTCTCATTGACACTGTTCTTCCTGACGTACTGCATAGCTTACTCTGTGGACAACAGCCCTTCATCAACTCCTTTCCCTTACAATTTTCCAGATATTAACGGTTCTAGACACAACGGTGATGGAAGCCGTTTTTTCAATAGTTGTTTCACCGGTTTTCGGAACACCAGTAAATGTGGAAGATTTGTAGCGTATAAGAATTCACTAAGCTATTTCGTTTGCAATTGTGATCCGATTTGCTTCATCTTTGGGGACTGTTGTCATGACTACAGAGATGCCTGTCCACTGAATTCAAGTGTGCGAGCGTCTATCCGACAACATTCTGAAGTCCTTGGGCGCTTGATACGTATGGGTAATGAAACCATCATGGAAAAGAACACAACATACACAAGATGTAGACTCTTTCTGAACAGTCAATTAGGCGTTTGGGTGACATACGGCTGTCCAGCAAGTTGGCCTAATGATTTGATCCGTAACAATTGTGAAACTTCGTACGACGACCCTTACCGTGGTAAGCATTTGTTTGTCTTTAAAATGGGTAGGGGAAGTAGCTACAGCCCGTTTCAAGTTACTCTTCACTGGCACTGTTTTTATAGAAGCATACACAAAGCAATAAGAAACTGTACATGGTACACTTCAAGATAGCAAGATTGAAAGAATACATTTCCTTTCAATGTTTTGTATGTTTTCGCGTGTCTGTGTCTAGTTGCAGTATGTTGTAAATGTTTTATTTCAGTTTAGAAAAATTGGAGCAAGAAGTTGTGATCTTGCTATTTTAGCGTGTATAATGTACATCTTCTTATTGGGTTCTGCTAACTCTAGTCCCTATACGTGCTAAGACCATCTTTATCATCTCCACTGTGTAGTCAAATGGATTTCCCTGTCACACCATTACATTCGTATCATCATCATCACCACCAACACCAGCTGCAGTAGTTTAATCAGGCACGGCTGGCGTGTAGCGTTCAGATGTTCTATGATAGAAATGAATAAACTGCAAATACATACATTGCACCTAAAATGGTCCCACAATACAAGAAGATGGATAGGATAGAATAGAATAGAACAGAATAGAATAGAATAGAATAATTTAATACATATATCATCCATAACAAAGTGAACATGTCCCATTAAGTTTGTTGATGTAGCTTTTTATTTAAATGTGTCATTTGCATAATTAATTACGTTTTGAAAATTAAGCAATATGTTTACAGTGCAGCTTCAAATTTCATATAGTTGGTATAATTAATTCGCCAGTTAAGGGATACATCATGTGTGATAGCTATTGCTCAGATTTTGCAAGCTGAAAATGCGTGTAGGAACAAAAATCTGAAAGCATTGCCCTTGTTGAAAGCATTCAATTTACATCTGTATTTTTTGTGGGTTTTTTCAGTTGAGTTCAGTCCTGTATCCTCATCTGATGCAATAGTTTACAAAAACATCTACTGTGCCGTGTGTCATGGTGCCAACACATCAGACTTGGAAATATGGAGTTCAAAACATACCTGTCCACGGGTAGATGGCTTGCAGGCGATATTTATGATGGACAGTCAGCGAGCAAAAGATGCTGTGAAGCTATTGAAGGTGCATCTCGAAGTTGGTGATTGCGAAATTGATGCCGTGCCTCCGCAAAATGCTCGAAAACAAGTTAGGTACTGCGTTGATGGCATCTCGAGCTGTTCAATGAGTGACGTTGATGGACATACAATTGAGAGGTGTTCAAGTGCAGGATTGGGTATCGTTCATGAAGAAACAGGGACAGAAATCAAAAATTTCAAAAATGTATTCTGTGCATATTGTAATAGAAATGATACACGTACAGCACTAGGATGGGGATTTCGGGGTGTTGAAGGCACGAATGATACATTCAAGAGTATAATTGTTCTGCTGGACTTCAATCCATCCAGTAACACTAGAATGTATGCTTATGACGATTTGATAGGGGAAAGTCGTACGTTTACATCTAGTGTAACTTGTCCCGTTGGTGAATATTTTCAGGACTTCAATAATCCAGTGTGCATTAGCATTTGTGATAATCAGTTCAATAATTTGCAAACTGGTGTGCTCTCATCACTAAACTCTCTTCAGATATCAATGGCGGTACATGTTCATCAGTCAGAATCTACTACAAATGCCTTCTGTGGCGTCAGTACTAGTCAAGATTTTGTTGAATTGGCGAATCGAGTGTCACAAAATATCACATTAAACAGCGTTGCTAGCACCACCATCAAATTTGAGGGGCTGGCTAGTTTAAGTGTTTGTTTAGTTAATGTTCTCATCAACTTCACTCGATTCAATAGTGCTGGCATCTCAGATCTATATAAGAATCGTAAAATTAAATCTGGGAATGCTGTGATCAGTATACTGTCAATTTCGCTAAATATTCCGCAATATCGTCACCTTTGTCATAGTCAGGGGGCAGAGGGTGAACAAATAACAATCCAGGAATTGGAGTTTCCGCCCACTCAACTTGATATTTTGGGAAATGTTTCCGCATCCAACAGCGAAATTGGCCTGTTGTGGTATAAGTGCACATGCCAATTGCAGGGTGCCAGCAAATTGACAGAACACAGTTCTAAGATTGTCGATAATCACGATGATACTTCCCGCGAACCAACTTGCGTGCTGCACTACTGTGGCACTGAACATTTTACAATAAGGTACCTCTTGTCCTGTGATGCTTCGCACATTATTGGGTTTCATACATCTGATGTACGTATATTTGGCGGGTCAATGCAATTTTTTCATATGGGACATTTATTTCAAACTGACAGCTTCGTGTCGTCCAGTCTGAGTAGAGTATGGATATGCCTGACACAGGTTAAGGTCTCACAGGTGAAATCTTTGTTAACGCCAGGACAATCTCACATCTTGGCTTACGTCAATTTGACGTGTTTGTGTGTTTCCATTCTCGGTCTCATTGCAACTCTGATTCACGGTTGCATCGGTCCAAATAAGAACAGTTTGGCAGGAAAGCTGATACGAAATCTGTGTTGTGCCATTCTATTATCTCAGATACTTACGTTGACAGTGTTAGGGGCTACAGACAATGCTCTCATATGTAAAATAATTGCTATGTGCTTACATTATTCTTGGTTGGTATCATTCTTCTGGATGGGGATCTTAGGCTTCGATATATTGCTTACATTTGGGCTAGGAAATATACTAACAGTTGGGGTATCTGTGAGCAAAGAAAAACAGTTCGTTGCATATTGCGTAGTAGGGTGGCTTGTGCCAGCTGTGATTGTTGCAGTTGCGGCAGTCATCGACAATAGTCCAGCGATCAAAATCAATATCGGTTACGGAGTTGGGAATGCCTGTTGGATTGGCAACCCAGATGCCCTGTTAATCCTCTTTGTTGGCCCAGTGAGTTTGATAATGGTTTTTAACGTCATATCACTAATTGTAACCAACTACAAGATTAAGAAATGCCATGCAAGGACAAACCAAGTCAACACACGAATTGAATTGGTAAAAGAGAAGGCCCGTATGGCTGTTGGAGTGTCTATTTATTTAGGTTTAATTTGGAGCATGGGTGTAGCTGAAACGTTTGTAAAAAGTGAAATATTTTCTTACTTTTTCGTTATTACCTGTTCATTGCAAGGGTTATATATATGTGTATTTAATTTTTCAAGTAAGGCTGTTTGCTGTCAATCTAAGCCATCGTAAAATGTAGTCAAAGTGTAGAGTCATGATGATGCGAATGGTTAGATTGACTGTCTCGGAATCTGCAAGTTGACAGTTCAAACCTCGCCACTGTCATTTGTTTCTGAATGGCTATAAGTCCTTGAAACCACGGTTTTGTCAATGTGACAGTCAACTCTGCTTTATAATTTTAGATCTGGTGGGATAGAGGTTGCTATAAATAATAATAATAATTTATTCATTTATCCGCGCAAATTCACAATACGTTTCTATGCGCCTTACATACAACAGTTAAAAAAATGGTAATAAAAGGATTCTAAAAACTGACAATGTATATTAAAATAAAGGACTTACTGGCTATATATATATATATATTACGGGCTCTATGTGCTTACAGCGGCTGCAGCAATGGAATTGCATGCAGTCCAAGCATGCACCGTTTACTTAAGTAAGTATATTGGCTCCTATTAAGTTGTATCAGGGATAATTTGTAATGCGCTTTGAGGGGAACAGTTTTATAAAAACCAAGCATGAGCGTCATTTAGCCAACGATACATGTATACATCATATCCGTAGTTCTAAGACATGTACTTGACTTTCTTGTCTTTTAACCATTACTTATACTTATTCAATAAAAAAGATGTGTGACGTAATAATGCTATATACCTATTGACATAGTCCACATTAGATAACAATAGCTTGGTGTATTTTCTTTTGTATATTATATTAATATTATTGAATGTTCTGTGTCCACGTAACTTCGTCGTTACCTGGTAATCCTAATTCATTCGAATCGGGAACTTGCAATCTAGACTGAGCATGCTCAGACGCAAAGGACTATGGGATTATCTGTGGTTATCATAATATCTAATCTCGAGCTACCAATAAAATAACCCCCCCCCCCCACAATGGTCATGGTAACTATGAATTGATTATTTGTGGTTACAAACAATGTAACAATATTGTTTATAATACTATTTGATTAGTATTTATTATCACATTTCCCATGATTCAACATGGCGGGTTTGCAAGTTCCCTATTCTATCACAGCTCCCAATGAGTCTCGTTGCAAGGTGTCAATGCCTTGCTCATGCATAATTAATAAATAATAATAATAATTATTATTATTATTATTATTTGTCCAAATAAATTCAGAAATATGTTGAATGGTCGCCACAAGAGCAGCACCCCATGGGCCCAGGGCCCTAGTGTTGAAGAAGCAGGACTCGCGGATTACCCGGGGAAAACCTGCATTGTTCATCATGATCAGGGTCAAACTGAGCACCACCCTTCTTACATACAGACCTGGTTAAATGTTTATCAAACCCAGTCGCTGCTTGGCAGGTTTGAACCCAGACTGCGGCCTACGAAGATAGTGGAATTGGCGCTATATAAATTGCATCGATTGATTGATTGATTGTACAGTGCTTTGAGGATGATTTCAATATGTTATATTCAATAGAAAAGCTGTAGGCGTAGAAAAATGAGGGCTGAAATCACATAGCAGTACATGAAGTAGTCAACAAAACGTGACTCAAACAAATCATTGAGTTCTTGAAAATTATGACTGATTGGCAACAGATTTTGTAGAATGCTTTGACTGGTTGAGAATGCAACCATTCTTGTGAAACATTGCAAAGTCACTTCTAGCCCAGTAGTTGCCATTAAACAGCACACCTAGTGACCACACTTTGCAATCTTTTGTCTTTTCTAACTGGACTAAGGAGCACTGGGCCATGGGGAAAGCACCAGAGTGTAATTTGCATTGTTGTTTCACACTCCAGACCAATATTTTCATTCTGATATCACACAATCACTATCAGTACAAATGTACATGTATCAGTGACCTGATGATGCTCTGGTAATAAAGATATTGTAAACTTTGGTATCAGAAGTTATTTCATGAATTCACATCACATAATTTTCACTTGGTTGCCAAGAAACACAAAACTGGGACTCTTTTTCACCTCTACAAATGTATCATTCTTTCAATGGAACACCATTGCATCATGGGTCTTGGCGTATGCGAGATGCACAATGAATATTCATGGCTCCTAAAAGCTTACTTCCTTAACTTAGTCCTGAATCAGTGTGTATATAATGAATAACCATGTCTGCTAAGCCTAAGACCCATGATGCAATGGTGTTCCTCCATCTCTGTTTATAGATTGTTGGTATGCCTGGATGTAAATGGCTTCCTTCACTCCTTACTCAAAATGCTTCGTTGCAGATCATCAAAAAAGTTTGGTTAAGAAATCTTATACCTTTTTTATAAAACTTACATTGAGAGCATTATTTCATTTTCGTTCATTTGTTGGTTTCAAAATCTGACAGTCAAAGACAAAAGTTCACTTGATAGAATTGTGTCTCTTAGCTCAAAATTAACTGGAATGCCCCAGAGAAATCTGTCATCATTTTATAATCAGCAAGTAGTTAGGAAAGCCCGCTCAATTGTTTTATCTAGTAATCATGTTTTATCTACAGAGTTCGACATACTTCCCTCTGGTCGTCGTTTTAGATGCCCGGCTTGCAGGTCAAACCGGCGCAAGTTGTCATTCATTCCCACCGCTGTGCGGCTTATGAATGATTCGTAAACTTTTTGAGTGATGATGATTGTCTTAGTATCGTTCTGTGTCTCTGTATATATTGTTTTGTATATTTGTTTGTATTTTTTGATATATTGATGTATTGTATTTGAGCCACACCTTTAATTGCCCATGTCTGAGATGAATAACGTTCTATTGAATTGAATTGAATTGAATATACTTTTGATATTTGCATACAGGTATCCGATACTGAAAGCATTATTGCATACCTGTATGTCAATGATAAACAAATGAATTCCCAATCATTCCTTATACATGTAATCGTACAATCACACAGTATGACTCTTATGGCAAGTAATAGTCTTGGAAAACACTGAAAACTTATTCATTTATTCATTTAGTATAAGATGGAGCTTGTTTCTTTACATGTCTAGTATGAATTTGAAAAAAAAGTACATTGCATTGCGTCAGTTAATTATGGACCATCTACTCTTAGCTTTTGCACCCCTATTAATAGTGTAGCTATCCAGACTATAATAGGAATATTCCAATATACGACAATGGTAGGGTTGGAAAAGCACTCGCAGTTATCTTCCTCTTTTTGTGCATGCAAATTTTTCTGGTCTTGAAACAATCCACCACACTTCAACAACAACCAAACTTTTTTGATGATCAATTCTGGGTACACGCTGTAATTTATCTAAGGTTCTTGGGAGTGGCTTGGTATGATCAATGGCTACTTTGGTGGAACCTTAGAAACGTAGAAAGGAACAACATGGTTAACATTGCATAGTCCAACTTAATGAAGTTTATGTCTTGCAAATATAAACCATAAAACCTTTGCTGTTATATTTTTAAAAAAATCAAACCTATTCTGTTAATATTAAGAAAAACAATCAGGTGTTATTGATTAAGAAGTATCAATTTCACTGAAAACAAGAAGGTGAATCCCTATAGACCTGTTACCAGTTCCAAGATGCATTGTGTGTCTCTCCATACAATGCCATGTATTGTGTACGTGCTGAGGGGTTTGTACGCACTACTCAGAGGATGGTTGTCTCCTGACCGTACCATGGGTTCACTTGCAAAATCACTGTCTGTCATTGATGGCATTTAGCCTTTGTTCCATAAAATCACTCATAATCAAAGAGGTCAACATGTCTTTCCATCATTTCCTTATGAAAATGTTATTTCAAACGTAATATATACAAAACAACATAAACGACATCATCTTGCACAATGCATCTTGGAACCAGAAATTTGACTATTATGCAGTACAGTTTTTGATAAATTCTAAGAACTTTCATATTGGTCTCATGAGATGCATTCTACCTTTATAAGGGAATAATTGTTAGTTATATAGTTGGCTAAAAACTTATCTAGTAGTACTGTTTGCATGTCAATGTGTACCATATTAAAGTGAAATATTATACCCAAATATTTTCCATCTTTCAGCTCTTCACATTTTTTACCCAAATCACACATCTATGATTGACTGCCACTTCGTTTAGTTTGGCATTAAATTCTTACCTTGACGATTTTCCCTCGTAACGAAAATGGATCCTTGAATTCATTTTGACAATTTGCATATCCTATACCAAGACCCATACCCGTACCAAATGCAACTGGCCAAGTTTTTCCTGCAATAAAAGACATCCATGATTTTAATATCAAATACATATCTTTACTAAAAGGGGAACACCCCTCCAGAAAATAAAGATATTTTCATAAACTATGGGTTCTGGAGAGTCATTTCATGATTTTACATCACCTACAATTACTTGCAATGTCAGAGACACATCAAGTTGATCTTGTGCCTTTATAGGGTATCTTCGCTACAGACCATTCCGCATGGGAGTCTGCAGAAATGATTTTTCTTCTTGAATAATGAATATTCATGACTCCTAAGTGCTTATTCCATTCAGTGTGAAACATATCTCATGAATGTACTGTTGTTGTTGTGCAACCATGAATATATTATTTCTACTGACTCCCATCATGCATCACAGCAACGATACCCTATAAAGGCATAGGATCAACTTGATGTTTTTCAGAAATCACAAGAAATTGGAGCTGGAAGTGTTGAACAAACTGGAAGTAGGAAAAGTGTAGTTTCAATCATTCTAGTTGGTAGATCCTCTGCAACCTTTTAAGTCTAGACCATAGGTTTCATAGCACCAAAGTAATGTCAAGGACTTGTGCACCAGTGGTAATGTCATCCTCTGTGTTCGTTCAGCGACCTTCTGAGTGCAGATTCAAGGTCTTGCTACAAGCCTTTAGTTTGAATATGTAAATTCAAATGTGAAAGTACTTGTCAGTTAACTGTCACTCACTGTCACATTATCACCTCATTGTGATAAAAAAAAATTCAGTTTTATATTACAAAGAAAAAATCCACACTAAGAGATTTGCTCCTTCTGTCTTCTATAGTGTTCTGTCTATCACATTTGATCTGAAGTAGGTGCAATAATCGTACCTTTGTTTATATTTACAATACTTTTTTAAATTCTTTTTTTTTATATTTTATTTTGTGTGACTCAACATTTTTCGTTTTACTTTTTTTTCCTTACAGTTCTAGCGACAGTTCAAACCCACTACAGTACTGCATCTAGTCTTCTAGATCTAAATATATATCCTGTACATTATTAATATCATATTATTTTATGGGGAAAGTAACGTCACATTTACAAGAACAGACTACTTACGTTTGAACAGAAAGACAGAAAACACGACCCCTAGACCGAGTCCAGCACCTGAAAACAAAATTCAAAAATTAAAAGTATATATAGTATGCACTAGCTGGTAACCCATCAGCCTGATGAAAAACCTCATGTCTTTGGTGGACGTGATATTAATAATGTACTGTCTACTGAGTGATGGCATGCAGGTCGACCGGTAGATGGACATTTATTTTTTGAAATATTGCGTTTGATCCACGCGATCACAAATATACAAACTGCCAGATATAAAGTGTAAAATCAAAGAAGTGGCAGCCACTGACCTGTTTTAACTAGTGTATCATAGATGCACTGATCCCATTTCATCCCCAGCTGATCTTCACTTCGGACTGTGTTTTCCGCCATGTTGCTTTTTCAATCGAGGTGCGCATGTGCAAACTGTAGACCAGCTTCTTTTTAATTTTTATCATTTTTCTGTATTCCATTTTATAAAGTCATTCAATTCACTGTATGAGTACTTTTATTATTAGTGTAAATATCCTAGAATAATGTGAACACGTCATTACATAAGCGTTATTCTTATTTCAAAATTGTGTATGTGACCTTACGATGACCGCAAGGCTGTGAGACAGGTCAATTTAGGGGTCACACGTTTGGCATCACATGACACTTGCGGAAGTGCGGCTCTCGTTGTTGGAATTACTGATGGGACTTCGTGTTTTGACGTTTGTCGTTCACACTCAGCGTAATTGCAGATAAATTATCAGTTTCAACATATCCAAAGAAAGTTCTACGTTGGCTTAGTGGAAATATACAAGCTACTATGTAATGTATACTGTAATTAACACGTGAACATTCACACCTCCCAAGGAGTGCATATCCAGCCAGTCGCACTAAGTGAACTTAAGTGGTAACATGGACGACTCAGATAAGGACCCGATTACCTTCGCCGATTTAGGAGTGCCAACCACGCAAACAACGTCGGACACATATTTTGGAAAAGTGAGTATTACTATATACGAGATACTCTATTGATTAGCTACAATAATTGGTAGCGTTAGTTTTTTTACCCTCTTTTTTCTTCTGTTTTTAAGTTGGCATTGTCAGAATCGAGTCCATACAGGCATACTCTACTCCGTCTGTAAGCGGGACTGCATGCTCTATTGACACCATTCTGGGTAATCCCAGTTACGATATGACTAACATCGTAGTGGAAGTAGAAAATGGGATAAGTGGAACTTTATCAGGCGTTTAAAATGGCACGTACATGTACCACCGTTTATGACGCCTCAACCATACAGTAGTATATTATGATTTGGTTATTATTAGCAGTATGTTGCTAATAGATTTGACGACACATATGTTTGAGAATAATTTGGAGTGTAGTTAGTAAAATAACGATACTGTACTGTGTGAAATGAATAGAATACATGAGATTTTGTCTTAGCTTCCAGATGCTATTACATATTTGTTACATTTGTTTTTGTTTTTGTTATCATTAACAAAACACATTGTGTGGATTGTTTGTGTGTTAATTTATCTATCTCAACATGAAACCTTGTGGACAGTCTAACTTGATAAACTGTTTAATTTGCAAGCTAAGGTGAAGTCATGTGTAAGTTGGGTTTCTGATGCATGCAGAAGTGTTACTATATTGATGGAAGTATGTCCTCCGAACCCTTGTTGTTTATACATCCATTTCATAAGTAATGTAATCATAATGTAGTTATTAAGTTACCACATTCTGACAAAATATCAGGAGTCACAAGTTGCTGTCGTATGAAAAAATCGCTTCCAAAAATTTGTGTCAAAACTCAGCAGATGGCACATGGGTAGCTGCAGTACCCATAGCAATATTATATACCACGCCTGGGCAAAATCTGCTGTGATTTATTTTCCATACCTTGACAGAAAATAAAAGCAACATGAAAAATGTGAAGAAACTCAAAATAAAGTGCAAATATGATAACAATTATTGCAAAGTCAAGGCTACAATTATTGCAGCTAGCACATGTGGTATTCCAAATAAGGCACCACTTAGTATTTAGTGATAAAATGACATTGTAAATGAGACGGTGGTATTTTTCAAATTTACGCCATCACAATTCTGTGGAACCAACTGCTGAACACTGCCTGCTCTGCACTGAGTATTGAGACTTCCATTCAAATTAACACCAAAGACACACCTTTTTGAGTAAGCTTATTTGTGATGGCATCTATTGTAAAGCGCTAGTGAGCATCACATGATGGATACAAGGCACTATATAAACCTCTTTATTTATTTTGTTATTTATTTAAGTATGGTTTATCCATGATAGACCCCTCCACTGTCTATGGTTTGAACTCAGTAAGTAGAATGTTATCAGAGCATTTCACTTTGAAAGAATTTAGTGATTGCCAAAATGTAAAGTTACAGACTGTGTATTTCAGTATGACAGATAGAGATGAATTATAGCTAAACAACAGCCATATATTAAGTTTCAATAACTACAAGACAACTAAATATTTCATGGTGTTTTACAAAGCCAGAGTTGTGAAACCGAAAGAGAAAGAAGTGCAGTGCATTGTGGGTATTCCTAGAACACGTGCATATGAGTAATAGTGAAATAGTACAATGACTCAGTATTGGCATTGTGTGAATTTGATATAGTTGATTTTCTGGTTCCACGACACATTGCATGACAGGACGTCACGCTACATTTAGGCTTGTTTTGTCTTTATTACGTTTGAAGTAACATTTTCATTGTGAAATGATGGAAAGACGTGTTGACCTCTTTAATTATGGGTGATTTTATAGAACAAAGACTGAACGCCATCAATGACAGAAAAGATTTTTACGGGTGAACCCAGAGTACAGTCAGGTCAGAACTATCCCCAAGTATTGCATGCAAACCCCTTTGTTGGTACATAATACATGGCATTGTATGGAGAGATGCGCAATGCATCTTGGAACCGACCGACCGATAACAGGTATATTTTGAACAGCTTATATTTGCTTGAACTGACTTAACATCTACATTACTATTTAACTCTTCAGAAAGAAAAGAAGTTTTTCTTACTGGCATTCTAGTAATCTAACAATGTCTGTTTTGCTTCACAGAGACGGAACTATTCTGATTTAGATACCAAAGAGATTGTATTTTTGACGGTGTCATTACTGAGTATTTTAGCTACGATTGGTCTTACAATTGAAAGAATTATTACTGTTGACAAGAACCATGCTGACTTCACTTTTGCAATATTGATTTTAATCAATGCAGGTAAGAATCCCAGGGGTTGAACCACTGGCCTGCTCTGGTAGGGGTGTGGGGCCAATACTGCCAACACTGCCAACTGCAAACCCCATTTTAGACCTAGTTTGACCAAAAAGCATTACAGGTTTTTAGAAGAACACATTTTAGACAAAATATATTTGTAGTAGTACCATGCTAAGGAAATGGTGGATTGCAAAATGAGGCAACAGTTTGTGTGCTTGTTGTTGTTGTTTTTGTTTTGTTTTGTTTTGGGGTTTTTTGTGTGTTTTTTTTGTTTTGTTTTTGTTTTTTTTTGTTTTTGTTTTGTTTTTTTGTTTTTTTGTTTTGTTTTGGGTTTTTTTTTTGTTTGTTTTTTTGTTTTTTTTTTGGGGGGGGGGGTTTAATGGCACAGTTATGAATTTTGTAAAGGGCAATGGACCACATTTTAGACAATCAAAATTGAAAATAATGTAGAGGGGTCCCATTTTCTTTCTTAAGTTTGAGATAACAAACCCCATTTTAGACCAAAGGCCTGGAAAAAAAACCAAAGGGCAGCAGAGGGGTAAATATGTGCCCATCTTGGGACTGGGTGTTGTTCAAATCAAATTTCTACTTGCAGAGTCAAATAATTTCTTGGAAGTAAATTCCAAATTTTATATTGCATGTTTCATGTGTCTCTTCCAAGACACATGACAATAGTCCATTGTAGTACACTCCTGATGATGCTGACAAGACATCAGCGAAAATCTAGGGTTTGCTTCCAAGAAATTGTTTTACACTATGCGTAGAAATTTTCATTTTATATTCATCTTATTGTTGTTATTGTTATTATTAATGTTGTTATTAATAACAACACTTTAGCTTTGAATCAAGTTGATAATTTGCATATTAATATGTTACTATTTACAGTATTCATCTTGTACTATACACTGGATGGAGTGTTTAGAGAAAGGGCCTTTGAACTGGCAGCATTTGTGATTGCTGTGGGTATAATAATAGTTTATTGTATCACTAACTACATTGGAACATTTGATGAAGACAAAATTAATGTTGTCAAGTTGGTGAGTTGCATTCTTATAAGGTATCTCTTTTTAGTCCCCAGACATGCTTGAACAGGTCCCCCCATACCCAACCCATCCTTTATTGTTGAATGGTTTATTCCATCACGTCATCTTGAAGAGTAGGTATGTCCCATGTCCAACGAGGAGACACAACATATCTAAGTCTGTTTGATTTAGGTTCACAAGTGTTGTTGCGTGATCAGAGTAGTGATATCAAGAAAATGACAACTTAAACTGCCAATCTTTAAAACCCAATCATAGCGGGGGACTATGTCATTCTCAATATTGTTATTTCACCATTTCTCATGACCCAACCTATTTCTTCAATCCAACGGCATAATAAAAAAATCAGCTCAGGAAAAAATCACAACTTCACTGATTTTGGGTTGGCATGACAACATGACAAACACATACTATGGTAGTATCTGGGGAAAAATTACCATATTGTTAAAAGCTGAAATGCAGAACCTCTGATAAAAAAAATGGTTCCGAGTTTCCTTTAGTGGCCAGGATTTGGTGTTTATTTTGGATTTTGGATTTATAAAACTATTTCATCATATCTTCCTACTTGAAGAATCAATGGGAAGAATGACAAGTTGTATCATAAGGTTGTTTTTGCAGAAAAATATTGGGAATAATATATTGCATGTAATGCATCTATAAGCTAAAATTTTAAAGGGGAACACCACTGCAGGAAATGAATGTATTTTCATTAACTTTTTGTTCTGGAGAGTCATTTCAGCATATAACAACATGTACATTTGTATGATTGACAAGCGTCACCAAATTTAAACTTTATTTCACATTCATTGTTCAGCAGTCTGAAGGCAATAAGGACTTACAAGTCATGAATATTCATTGTTCATCTAATGCATATGTATGTCTGCTAAGTCCCATGATGCAATGGTGGACCAGTGTGAAAACAATAGAGGCAAACAAAAGTTTAGGTAAAAGAAAGTTAAGTGATGTTAAGTCATGAAATAATTCTTCAGAACCCAAAGTTTATTAGTATGCCTTAAGTTACTGGAGTTCCCCATTAAGAAAACAAATGAGGAAAATGATAGCAACTTTTACCCAAACTGCTGAAAAAAGTACATCCAAAAGCTATTTTATACGACAAACAAAATGCAAAATACTTTAATATAAAAAAGTTCTTCTTTGTACAATTATATAATTAATGTCTTCTTATTTAATTTCCAGTCAAGACTTGTTTTAATTGGAGCTCTGGGTCCAATTGACATTGGACTTGGCATTGTGTTGACCATACAGTACTATAAGTCCAGAAACCTTATCTTTAGAACTGTTGGAGCTAATACAGAAATGCAAGGTAAGTATTCTGCACCAGGGGTAAATGTTTGGGTTGGGATTGGGATGAGTGTGGGGAGTGGGTACTGCCAGTGGAACGCTTTATAAAGGTACCTGTAATGAAGATAAGAGTCAAAACTTAAATTAGGATTGAGGTTGAATGTGGCATCACTTTATACAGAGAACTTGCTATCAGAAATGTTGCTGGGTTATAAAACACTTATTGCCTGGCCCTGTTTGGGCACTAGTAGACATCATATTACCCCTTGTGCTATTATGTAGAAACTGTTTCCCTTGACTGAAATAGTTGCGACATAATAACTCTTGTGTTAATAGATATCTACTAGTGCCCTCATATCCAGGCAATAAGTGTTTTAATAATCACCCTGTAATCAAGATAGCCTAAACTTTAGAAACCTGCATTCTCCTTGTCATAAAAAATAGGAAAATTAAACGAGCCTTACCTGTAAGGTGAGGTTAAATTGAAATTCTGCCAAGCACTTGTATTGTTTTTTTGGTACCACCCATATAGCATTAACATAGGCCACTGCTGTAGTGTTATCTATCAGTAGTCTTACATGGATGTTTGATTCTGATGAACAAAAGGATTTCAATGCAAATAAAGCTGCCTTTATTTCTAAGACATTAATATGATGCTGTGATTCATCTGTGAACCATCTACTACCTGTTGTCATGTCTCCTCTCATGGCCCCCCAGCCTAGTAATGATGTATCAGATGAGATTATTACATTAGGGTGTCCATGATCAATAACACTAAAGGCAGTCTCTATGTTCACAACCCACCATTGGAGGTCAACACATGCATCATTAGATATTGTCATTAATGCCTCATAATTACCAGCATGGCTTTGGAGGGCCTCTGTTTTGTCAATTTCTAGTGATCGATAGTATAAGGGCCCATACTGAACCCCAGGGAAGCTGGACACTATGAGTCCAATGACCTCTGCAACTGTTCTGATGGAAACAGCCTCAGCTGTAGACAACAAGTTGTCACATGCAGTTCTTATCTTTAACTGTTTTTCAATTGTTAATGATACTGTCATTTTAACAGAGTCTAGTGAGAGCCCAGGAATACTAGTTTTTGTACTGGCAAAAAGACAGACTTCTCTTTGTGAATTATGAAGCCCATTTTCTCAAAAATGGACACTGTTTCTGTGACATTTTGGCTACACTCTTTGTAGTTATCTCCTTGTAAAAAAATGTCGTCAATGTATCCTACATTGAGGTACCCTTGTTGTCTCAGCTTTGAAAATATTGGCTTGAGGAGTTTTGTAAATATTCTTGGGCACTCGCTCTTCCATTAGGCAAACAGGTGTACTGAAATACTTTCCCTTTCCATATAAACCAAAGGAATTTTGGTGTTCTGTAGCAACAGGAACAGTATAGTATGCATCTTTCAGGTCGATTAATGCCATGTAGCAATTTGGTCTCATTAATCGAATTGCTGACTGGAGAGACTCCATTTTGAAATGGTTGTATTCAACCGATTTGTTTAATTGTTTCAGGTTCAGGATCATCCTGACTTCTTTCTTTTTCCTTAGAAATATTGTGGAAATGTATTCTCCCTTACAGTGGGGTACTTTTACCAATACACCTTTATCAACAAGTTTTTGTATTTCCATTTCAATGATCTGGCTTTCAGCCTTATTGACATGTATTTCCCTAGGAAGATTATACTGTATAGGTAATTCATCTGCTATAAATTCAATTGAACATTTTTCTACAGTTTAAAATGTAATTGTCTGATGTGATATTATGCCAGCTATGGATAAAGTATTTCAGTCTGCCTGCTGGTTTGCACTCAAGTATGCTTGTACTCACCTCCACATGGTGTTCTACTGTCTACCTCTTCTTGAGGGGTGGGAGGATCGTCCTAAAAAATGACGTCTGGTAGTCTGGTAGCCTCTGCCACGGTAACCTCTACCAAAGTGGCCTCTGAATCTGCCACGACCAGCTCCTCTCACATTGGATATTTGCTGACCCACTTTGTTGGCTTCAGTTAAATCCTTGAGTTGTTTTGATAGCTCATCACCAAACAGTTCTGTAGTGAATGGCACAGATGGAGAACACAAGTGTCTATAGTTCTGATGTAGATCTGGTTTTATGAACTCACGTCGTCTCATGTTAAGTTCATAACTGGCATGTGCACTCATGGCAATAGCATCAGTTCCAGTTTTGACGAACAGTTTGTCTGCACTTACAGTGTCATCATTATGAGATTTGAGTAGTGTATCAACTACTGTGACCATAGCTATCAGGCTTTTTACAATGGCTGAATGTACTTTCTGAAGCTTAACTTCCATTAATTTTGTATCAGGTTTAGTCTGGTCCCAAATCA
This sequence comes from Glandiceps talaboti, assembly GCF_964340395.1. NCBI lineage: Eukaryota > Metazoa > Hemichordata > Enteropneusta > Spengelidae > Glandiceps > Glandiceps talaboti. The sequence goes on from NC_135569.1 coordinate 4,288,515, forward strand.
ATTGGTTTACTCTAGTAGTGACCAGGGAATCACAGTTCTCTGGGCGTATGAATCTATTCATTTTATCAGAAATTTTATCATCTGCTGGCTTCTCTCTCATTAGACTGTTGACAATTGCTGCCAGTTGAGTATCAATGCGAGGTTCACACTGTTCTTGTATTTGCCAATCCCTAGCAATATCACCTAGCAAACCCCAGTGTTCAGATTCATGAGTTTCAGTACTCTCTACTCTTATCATCACTACGTGATAGTAAGTTCTCAACTGCTGTGTCAGTGTCTACACGTTGATGTTTCTGTGGTGGTTCATTTTCATTTTCATCAGGAAAGTCGTTGTATTCTTCTACGTAAGGGTCCGCCATACTGGCTAATACATTACATATATCACTGAATGATTTTCCCATATTCTCCTGCAGGCTTGACAATGCTGCAGTCATGTTTACTCCAAAGTTTTTGAGTTTGTTTGCCAGAGTGTCGCTACTCTTGGCCACATGTGTTTTAGACCCTTTCGATTTACTGGTACTCTGTTTACCACTTCCAGTACTTTTATTTTTGAGCCCACTACTCAAAGACTTTCTATAAGTGGTCGAGGAACCTTGGCTGTTTTCTTGTGTATCAGCCTTTTCAGTCCTTTGACTGAACCCGCATCAAGATACAAGATGGCATCCTCCATCATGTTGTACTATGTACAATGTGGTCTTTGTGTGTCATGTACTACGTACGTACACAGTTCTGTGTCGGGTGAAACCCACACAATGTTTTCAATAATTATCACACAATTGATCTACACAAACTTCACTTCAACGCAAAATTAGTTTGTACAGAATTTACCTGAAGTTAAGACGATACGGCTGCTATACAAGCTGTCGGTACAAAACACGTCTTGCCTGCGCAAAAGCCGACAACGCACTGAAGTTCACACCGCACAATGCTTTCTCATGTGATCCCGAAAGTACGTGATAACGAGGTAGAATGGCCGTAGCTAGATTTCATCTTTATTTTCATCTTTATTTCAGATATGTGCAGTCTTATGTTTTTCTTTGAAGCTGTATTGAAATTTGATTTGCAGTTACAGGTATGTAATACTTTAAAAACAAAACAAAACTAAGTTTAAAGACCAATGATCCGATTCCAGGTTCTCACATTTGTGTTATCTTATCAATGCCATTACAGATTGGAAGAACAGTTTTATATTGTCTTTTTCAGTTGATGTCTGTTTCCGCATCCACTATTTCTTGTGAGACTTCACAATTTTTGCGATTTTCTTTATTTTTTTTTCTCAAATATGTAAAAAAAAGTTTAGATTCAGGTGGGGTTGGGTAACCAGAACCAAACAACTTTTTTTATTTGGCCTTAGTACTGGCATAATGTTGTAGGGTCAACAAGATTTTCACCTCTTCTCGATTACATTTTGATATAAACTAAACAGTTCATCTAACAGATTTAGAGAGATGAAACAACTGTTATTGACACTTTGGTGTATTTCAGTGCCAGTCATTTATTATTGTAGCAAAAATTCTTCCATTTCTCAGTTTGATGTTTATTAGAAATATCTGCATTATGGGGTACAAAACATATTCCATTAAAAGTAAAATCATTTTGATGAGAACTAAAATGGTTCAAACCCAATCTCCACTAAAAGAATTTGGTTTTTATCCTACACATTGAACTATTGATCTCGCCCCTTAAATAGTTTGTTACCTCCAGTTTGTCATTCTGCAGCTGGTAAGCCCCTAATTTTTTATTTTGCCCACTGCTCCAACACCGGATGAAAACCCTGAATATTAATATATTTAATGGTTACTTTTCTCTTTTGTTTATAGATCAGTATCGTTGTGCTGATTCTAAGTACCACAGGGGTCACCGTGACAACGATAGAAATAAGCATTCTTGTGATTGGTCTTATTTATTGTTGCATATGGGTCATTGTAGGCTACTTTGCTGTAAGTATAAATTGTTGTCATCCAATCTTGAATTTGCAATATATGCTTCACTAAGTAGAATACTATGATTATTTTTCAGTATGCTGCCCAAGTTACATCCAAAAATTTATAAACACAGTTTACTTTTTTTTTTAAAGGTGAGGCGAGAAAGCAAACCTTTGGCGTGGATATTTTTAATAACCAGCATCCTGGAGCCAGTTTATCTTGTGTACAAGATGATAGATGTGAGTATCAAAGTTTAGTGGAAATGTACCGTATCAGAAAACTAGATTGAAACTTTCTCTGAAAATACTTTTAGGACAACTGAACATTGAGATAGTTACATAGTGTTGTAGTCATGTGTGTGTGTGTGTGTGTGTGTGTGTGTGTGTGTGTGTGTGTGTGTTGTAGGTGTGTGTGCGTGTGTGTGTGTCTGTGTGTGTGTGTTGTAGGTGTGTGTGAGTGTGTGTGTGTGTGCTATAGGCATGTGCGTGTGTGTGTCTGTGTGTGTGTGTGTGTGTGTGTGTGTGTGTGTGTGTGTGTGTGTGTGTGTGTGTGTGTGTGTGTGTGTGTGTGTGTTTGCGATGTATTTGGTGTAATCATTTGGTTAACTGTTTCCTTTGTGTAGGCATATTAAAAGTTGTCTACTTCAACACCATAACTTAATCACAGCTGTAAATCCCAACTTTAGTCATACACTGATGACTCTGACAAGTTGATATCAGCAAAAGTTTGTGATCGGTTTTCCATGACTTTTGACTTTGAGTAGAAACTGTATACAAGATGAATTCTGTTTTAATTTTATGAGTATAGAAACCACATTTATAACATCATTCTGTTTCCTTCCAGCTTGGAAATAACTGGAGCAATTTTACGAAACATGATGCCATGTATCTTGCGATTATTACCATCATCTGTGCAGTATTCGCGCTAGTAGTGAGGGTTGTAGCTGTGATCACTATGGTAAAAGTTTACAAGAATTTTGGCAAAGGACTCAAGGAAGTAGGTAAGTGTACAGTAGCTACAGTCATTGCTCGGGAAGTAGCCATCATCACTATGGTAACAGTTTACAAGAATTTTGACAGAGGACTCAAGGAAGTAGGTAAGTGTACAGTAGCTACAGTCATTGCTCGGGAAGTAGCCATCATCACTATGGTAACAGTTTACAAGAATTTTGACAGGGGACTCAAGGAAGTAGGTAAGTGTACAGTAGCTACAGTCGTTGCTAGGGATGTAGCCTTTATCACCAGTAAAAATTTACAAGAATTTTGATGAAGGAAGTCAAGGAAGTAGGTAAATGTGTGTAGTAGCTACAGTCGTTGCTAGGGATGTAGCCATCATCACTATGGTAAAAGTTTACAAGAATTTTGATGAAGGAAGTCAAGGAAGTAGGTAAATGTGTGTAGTAGCTACAGTCGTTGCTAGGGATGTAGCCATCATCACTATGGTAAAAGTTTACAAGAATTTTGACAGAGGACTCAAAGAAGTAGGTAAGTGTACAGTAGTTACAGTCGTTGCTAGGTATGTAGCTATCATCACTGGTAAAAGTTTGCAAGAATTTGGTAGAGGACTCAAGGAAGTAGGTAAGTGTACAATAGTTACGGTCATTGCTAGGGAAGTAGCCATCATCACTATGGTAAAAGTTTACAAGAATTTTGGCAAAGGACTCAAGGAAGTAGGTAAGTGTACAGTAGCTACAGTCGTTGCTAGGGATGTAGCCATCATCACTGGTAAAAGTTTACAAGAATTGTGATGAAGGAAGTCAAGCAAGTAGTTAAATGTATGTAGCAGCTACACTTGTTGCTAGGGTTGTTGTATGATGAAAATTTACTTGTTATGGTGCTCACATAACTTTTAACTGAATGAAGGCCCTATTGTTATGAACAATCATGATTTACTGCATAACTCAAAAACTTATACATGGAGGCTGTATTCAAGCGTCTATTCCTATATTATTAGGTGTATGATCTCTTTTGAGACCTTGACCCTCGACCTATTTTCACCTTCAGGGTCAGTTATCAAAATCCAGCCATTTCCTGCATATCACAGACATTGTTTAGTATTTATTTGTTGCCACAAATTTCTTCCAAAATCATGTCACCATTCAGTCACAAGGAATTAAAATATTTGAGGGGAATGTGTGTTCTATGAAGACTTATTTATTTTATTTTATTCTATATTTTAATATTTTATTTCATTTTTATTTCTCATAAGCGTATGGTAACAATAATGGAAGTACCCGATTGGACAAGGAGGATCACAGACCCACAACATATGGTAGCACAGACACTGACAAAGAATGATAGACAAACACTGCGACGTCACTCGCATACCATTGATGTACCAGCAAGTTTAACATATTATTAGACTGTAAGACACATGTCGTTCCTCCCTCACTGGCCTCCTACTACCGCCCTCACTGGCCTCCTACTACCGCCCTCACTGGACTCCTCATGGATAGACCGATGTATGAAGGTGTCTCATCACGGCGGACATTACAGACAAAAAGTTTGTGCCTTGGAAATAAAAACCCTACACTTTCGCTGTTACTTTGTTGCAAGAAAACTCCAACCTATTCTTGGACAAAATCAAGAAAAAAAATCAGGGGTCACCATGCAATTTTTTTAAAATAGACTCGGGTCAAAATGATTTCTAGAATCCAATATGGCCGCCAAATTCTGTGATAAGTCAGTGGGAAATAAAAGATTGTCGGCATCCTTGAAAACAAGAATGAAACCCCAAATTTCATTTATTATTTCAAAAACTTTCAAAGTTTGGGGAGACTTGAAGAAGTTTGATTTTTAATGAAATTGGTCCTGAGACACATACTACCTTACGTCCTCCATAAATTGTAAACTTCAACATCATGTGAATATATGTTGAAGTGGTGAACTATTAGGCATAAAACATGCCACACTTTCTGGACACATTTAACTGATTAGAGTGTCTTATAACATTTTTAACCCTTTCATTCCTAGAGACGACATTGCAATAAATAGAAACTTGATTGTAAGAACATTTTCTAAAATTTAAGAATATTACTTCATTGGGAAGTAATATTTCTTGAATTCTGATCTAAAATAAAGTTGATCTTTTTCCAAAAATTACAGAGAATCAAGAATTTTTGTTCAAAAATTTTGGCGGGAAAGTTTCTAGTCCTGAAAGGGTTAAATGCTGATTTACTCTAAATGCTGTTAATTAGATGACGAACAAATGATTTTGCAATGAATTACTGATTTTACGATGAATTATTGATTTTGCGATGAATTACTGATTTTATGATGAATTACTAATTTTATGATGAATTACTGATTTTATGATGAATTACTGATTTACGATGAATTACTGATTTTATGATGAATTACTGATTTTACGATGAATTACTGATTTTATGATGAATGATACAGACTGCTTTTACTGTTTGTCTTTTCCAATGATGGAAGATTGTGTAAGGCAAAAAAAAAAATCAATGTAAGGCAAAAAAAACAAAATCGTTTCTGGTCAGGACATTTTGTCTAAAGTGGTGTGACGATACAATTTTTTTATTTTTTTATTCTCAACCGTCACTCAGTCTACTATGTATGGCAGGTACTGTTCTTTTTATTTAGTACTTTACAGCAAGTGTGTATGTGGGGGCAGATGTCATTTGCTTGTTCATGATTGGCTCTACAGTTGTCTTCACTGAAGTAGGGAGGGTTATTTTTTAGTTTTTCCCCTCGGATCTGCAGACTGCATGGGCTGGACAAAAAAAAGACCAACGCAAGGGTATTTAAGTGATGTACGCTGACCAGAAACAATTTTTTTTTTAGCCTAATACTAAATGCTGAATAAGTTTCAATGAGTTGATTCCAAGCAAAGATACATGTAGGCTTTAGTTCTGAAAATTACAATTAATTTCGATCAATACATTAACCAGCACAGCCATACATGTCTTGGTGATGTAGTTTTTTTGTTTGTTTACAAATATGAAGAGTCACGTTATGATCACTATGGTAACTGTAATCCAGTCCATGGTTAGACCGCCATGTTAAATGTAGTTTATGCACATAATATCATGGTTCATTTGCTTGGAAATATCGTTCATAGACCATGTAAACTGTTGATAACTGCACTTCACTTTTCATGTTGACTTGTTATTTTTTTGAAAGCAAGCTTACTAAAATAGAAAAAAAATATATTGTTTATTTTTTCAGTCGTTGATTTTTGTGATGTTTTCTTTTGTAATGTTAAACCAATTTTAAAATGAGATTGACCAAATAAGGCTTGCTATTGTTAATATTTACATTATTTAGAAATTTAGAAAGACATCTGGTGATGAAATTCTTGCCAAAATTGCTACAATTGTCACATTTTGTGTAACCTGTTTTGGTGATCTACATCCAGTGTCATGTCATAGTGCGCCCTCACAGTTGGACGTGCCCACTTTGTGGAGTGAAACAACAATCGGAGCTCAATACGCTCTGTCGTCCATGGTATATTAATATTCATAAATTTACTTACTTAACACACTTTTTTATCTCAGATTATCCTCAAGATTATCCAGGCTCAACTGAAGTATTTACTAAGACATACTTAGAATACACAGAATATTGCTGTCAACCAATCACAAACAAACAATAAAGAGGACCAACACAGATTTTTGGATTTTAAGATAACAAAAGTCTTTTAGTTAGCGTGTGGCTACACTTTGGTAGAATCAAAATGTAAGAATTGAATATCAATCAATTTTTGTTGCACCAGACAAATAACATGTAGAAATATTATTATCAAGCTTTCGATGCAAACACAAACTTGAAAATTGTTAATACCTGAAATGTAGCAGTGTTTATCAATATTTTTGTTGAGTCAGACAACATCCTGTTTTAGATGAACTGGCTTCCATTGTAAGAAAACTGATGTGATTTTATGATAGTATTGAGAATTCATATCATATTGGTAACAAATACACATTCATATACTTCAAACAGTATTTGCATTTCATTCATACCACCCTACATAAACTGCGAAGTTTGGTACAGTCTATGATGTTCTCTACAATATTTGGATTATTCCATTTAGAAAGAGGTGGTCGAGATCAAAGTTAAAGTTAAAGCAGCATGATTTACATTTTCTTAGGATGTTACCCACCCCAAAATGAAATGTAGTTTGGTTCAGCTGATCCTTTGGTTCATCTACTTCTGTAGAACACTTGGTTCATTCCATTGATTAATAGGGGTACCAAGTTGAATCACTACTGTATCCATATACATGATATCTGGTATAGTTGAATTGGTATCATGGAAATATTAAAACTGTAGGGCGATTATATAATATTTGTATATAAAAGATATATTTACAGGCTGAAATCAGTTCCTGATATAATGAATGTATAATTTTCAGGACGGTCTCAAAATTGGAATGAATGACACAATAATTTAATTTCATTGACAATGCTATGTTTTACTAATAAAGAAAAGTTGATATTATCTTCAGAGTGTATTGCATTGTGGATTTATTGGTATGGGAAAACAGCTGTCTGTTAGAGCTATGGTCTAGAAGAAAAGACTAATCCTGAGTAATTATTATGTCTGAACAATTCCTAATGTGTGTCAAGCCAAGGAATAACACACACACACACACACACACACACGCACACACACTCTCTCTCTCACTCTCTCTCTCTCTCTCTCTCTCTCTCTCTCTCTCTCTCTCTCTCTCTCACTCTCTCTCTCTCTCTCTCTCACTCTCTCTCTCTCTCTCTCTCTCTCTCTCTCTCACTCTCTCTCTCTCTCTCTCTCTCTCTCTCTCTCTCTCTCTCACATTTTATGAGTTGTTAATGGTAAAACATTACATTTAGAAGAGTTTCGATGATTTATGAAAAATATATATTTGAATAATAACGGAAATCCATTTTTTATCATAAATTCCAATTTTCGTTCACAACCAATCGCACTAGGGAGAATCTTGATATATTAATTGATGTTGAGTACACACACACAGATATCGTCTAAAATTATGAATATTAAAAAGAATAATTGTATTGCCTGAACATTTATAATTGACTCTCGAGCTGAATCCAACCCTAGCAAAACGAAGACAAACATAAGGTCGCCTGTAGATGGCAGTATACAGCCCAAAAGTGCGATTTCTTCACAAAGGTCAAAAAAGGCGAAATTGGGGTACATTCGACTGAAAAAACGGCTTATTGCGCAATAGTTGAAAAATGTCACTTTCTTTGTATTATCAATGGAAACAGGTGTTTAGGGCCCAAGTAAAGCACATTTTATGAGTTGTTAATGGTAAAACATTACATTTAGAAGAGTTTCAATGATTTATGAAAAATATATATATGAAATAATAACGGAAATCCATTTTTTATCATAAATTCCAATTTTCGTTCACATCCAATCGCACTGGGGAAAATCTTGATATATTAATTGATGTTGAGTACACACACACAAATACCGTCTAAAATTATGAATATTAAAAAGAATAATTGTATTGCCTGAACATTTATAATTGACTCTCGAGCTGAATCCAACCCTAGCAAAACGAAGACAAACATAAGGTCGCCTGTAGATGGCAGTATACAGCCCAAAAGTGCGATTTCTTCACAAAGGTCAAAAAAGGCGAAATTGGGGTACATTCGACTGAAAAAACGGCTTATTGCGCAATAGTTGAAAAATGTCACTTTCTTTGTATTATCAATGGAAACAGGTGTTTAGGGCCCAAGTAAAGCACATTTTATGAGTTGTTAATGGTAAAACATTACATTTAGAAGAGTTTCAATGATTTATGAAAAATATATATATGAAATAATAACGGAAATCCATTTTTTAACATAAATTCCAATTTTCGTTTACATCCAATCGCACTGGGGAGAATCTTGATATATTAATTGATGTTGAGTACACACACACAAATACCGTCTAAAATTATGAATATTAAAAAGAATAATTGTATTGCCTGAACATTTATAATTGACTCTCGAGCTGAATCCAACCCTAGCAAAACGAAGACAAACATAAGGTCGCCTGTAGATGGCAGTATACAGCCCAAAAGTGCGATTTCTTCACAAAGGTCAAAAAAGGCGAAATTGGGGTACATTCGGCTGCAAAAACGACTTATTGCGTAATAGTTGAAAAATGTCACTTTCTTTGTATTATCAATGGAAACAGGTGTTTAGGGCGCAAGTAAAGCACATTTTATGAGTTGTTAATGGTAAAACATTACATTTAGAAGAGTTTCAATGATTTATGAAAAATATATATATGAAATAATAACGGAAATCCATTTTTTATCATAAATTCCAATTTTCGTTCACATCCAATCGCACTGGGGAAAATCTTGATATATTAATTGATGTTGAGTACACACACACAAATACCGTCTAAAATTATGAATATTAAAAAGAATAATTGTATTGCCTGAACATTTATAATTGACTCTCGAGCTGAATCCAACCCTAGCAAAACGAAGACAAACATAAGGTCGCCTGTAGATGGCAGTATACAGCCCAAAAGTGCGATTTCTTCACAAAGGTCAAAAAAGGCGAAATTGGGGTACATTCGACTGAAAAAACGGCTTATTGCGCAATAGTTGAAAAATGTCACTTTCTTTGTATTATCAATGGAAACAGGTGTTTAGGGCCCAAGTAAAGCACATTTTATGAGTTGTTAATGGTAAAACATTACATTTAGAAGAGTTTCAATGATTTATGAAAAATATATATATGAAATAATAACGGAAATCCATTTTTTATCATAAATTCCAATTTTCGTTCACATTCAATCGCACTGGGGAGAATCTTGATATATTAATTGATGTTGAGTACACACACACAAATACCGTCTAAAATTATGAATATTAAAAAGAATAATTGTATTGCCTGAACATTTATAATTGACTCTCGAGCTGAATCCAACCCTAGCAAAACGAAGACAAACATAAGGTCGCCTGTAGATGGCAGTATACAGCCCAAAAGTGCGATTTCTTCACAAAGGTCAAAAAAGGCGAAATTGGGGTACTTTCGACTGAAAAAACGGCTTATTGCGCAATAGTTGAAAAATGTCACTTTCTTTGTATTATCAATGGAAACAGGTGTTTAGGGCGCAAGGTAAAGCACATTTTATGAGTTGTTAATGGTAAAACATTACATTTAGAAGAGTTTCAATGATTTATGAAAAATATATATATGAAATAATAACGGAAATCCATTTTTTATCATAAATTCCAATTTTCGTTCACATCCAATCGCACTGGGGAGAATCTTGATATATTAATTGATGTTGAGTACACACACACAAATACCGTCTAAAATTATGAATATTAAAAAGAATAATTGTATTGCCTGAACATTTATAATTGACTCTCGAGCTGAATCCAACCCTAGCAAAACGAAGACAAACATAAGGTCGCCTGTAGATGGCAGTATACAGCCCAAAAGTGCGATTTCTTCACAAAGGTCAAAAAAGGCGAAATTGGGGTACATTCGACTGAAAAAACGGCTTATTGCGCAATAGTTGAAAAATGTCACTTTCTTTGTATTATCAATGGAAACAGGTGTTTAGGGCCCAAGTAAAGCACATTTTATGAGTTGTTAATGGTAAAACATTACATTTAGAAGAGTTTCAATGATTTATGAAAAATATATATATGAAATAATAACGGAAATCCATTTTTTATCATAAATTCCAATTTTCGTTCACATCCAATCGCACTGGGGAAAATCTTGATATATTAATTGATGTTGAGTACACACACACAAATACCGTCTAAAATTATGAATATTAAAAAGAATAATTGTATTGCCTGAACATTTATAATTGACTCTCGAGCTGAATCCAACCCTAGCAAAACGAAGACAAACATAAGGTCGCCTGTAGATGGCAGTATACAGCCCAAAAGTGCGATTTCTTCACAAAGGTCAAAAAAGGCGAAATTGGGGTACATTCGACTGAAAAAACGGCTTATTGCGCAATAGTTGAAAAATGTCACTTTCTTTGTATTATCAATGGAAACAGGTGTTTAGAGCCCAAGTAAAGCACATTTTATGAGTTGTTAATGGTAAAACATTACATTTAGAAGAGTTTCAATGATTTATGAAAAATATATATATGAAATAATAACGGAAATCCATTTTTTATCATAAATTCCAATTTTCGTTCACATCCAATCGCACTGGGGAAAATCTTGATATATTAATTGATGTTGAGTACACACACACAAATACCGTCTAAAATTATGAATATTAAAAAGAATAATTGTATTGCCTGAACATTTATAATTGACTCTCGAGCTGAATCCAACCCTAGCAAAACGAAGACAAACATAAGGTCGCCTGTAGATGGCAGTATACAGCCCAAAAGTGCGATTTCTTCACAAAGGTCAAAAAAGGCGAAATTGGGGTACATTCGACTGAAAAAACGGCTTATTGCGCAATAGTTGAAAAATGTCACTTTCTTTGTATTATCAATGGAAACAGGTGTTTAGGGCCCAAGTAAAGCATATTTTATGAATTGTTATTGGTAAAACATTACATTTAGAAGAGTTTCAATGATTTATGAAAAATATATATTTGAAATAATAACGGAAAAGCCATTTTTTATCATAAAATTATGAATACTTAAAAGGATAATTTTATTTCTATTGCCACTAGCAACACATGTGCGTGTACCCAGGGACCAAGTAAATCTCTCTCTCTCTCCTCTCTCTCTCTCTCTCTCTCTCTCTCTCTCTCTCTCTCTCTCTCTCTCTCTCTCTCTCTCTCTCTCTCTCTCTCTCTCTCTCTCTCTCTCTCTCTCTCTCTCTCTCTCTCTCTCTCTCTCTCTCTCTCTCTCTCTCTCTCTCTCTCTCTCTCCTCTCTCTCTCTCTCTCTCTCTCTCTCTCTCTCTCTCTCTCCAGGTCTCAATTAAAATCTTTATTTCTACATCTCAGCTCTGCACAGAAAGGCTGTAGAAGGCTGTCACTGTACAGCCAAAATGTATGAATGAAGACTTGAACTGATACCCATAGGATCTGTGTCTTGCTAGTAAATTAACAAACTTTTGATTTTATTGCATTTTAATCTCTCAAAGCACAATACATATTTTCAAAGCATCAATTTCTTACAATCACAAAGCTCCTGTCTATTGTTACAGTCATATCACTACATACGGGTGTTGCATACTATAAGTATTTCCACCCGATCATCAATGTCAGGCTAAATATAAAAAGAGCAGACATCACTTAAATATCCTTGCATCAGTGTTTCTGTGTGTGTGTGTGTGTGTGTGTGTGTGTGTGTGTGTGTGTGTGTGTGTGTGTGTGTGTCAGTGTGTGTGTGTTTGTGTGTGTATGTGTGCATGTGTGTGTGTGTTTGTGTGTGTGTGTGTCAGTGTGTGTGTATGTGTGCATGTGTGTGTGTGTTTGTGTGTGTGTGTGTGTGTGTGTGTGTGTGTGTGTGTGTGTGTGTGTGTGTGTGTGTATGTGTGTGTGTGTGTGTGTGTGTGTGCGTATGTGTGATTGCCCAGCTCATGCAGTCTGCAGATCCGGTATAGAAACACAAAATAACCCTCCCTACTCTCGTGAAGACAACTGCAAAGTCAATTGAGAACAAGCAAATGACATATACCCTACATACACACTTTGCTATAAAGTACTAAATAAAAAGAACAGTAACTGCCATAAACAGTAGATTGAGTGACAAGTTTGTTGAGCATTAAAAAATTAAATATTTCCATCATCTTTAGGCAAACTGTCCTGACCAAAAAAAATTCTTTTTTTTCCGGCCATAAGTGATGACTGAAGCTGAAAAAAGCCGAATGATCAGTCAAAATGTAGTTGGCAAATAGTTTTTGACCTGAGATTCGAGAGCAAGGAAATCAGCTGTTATTGTATACAATTTGACCATGTAGACTGGTTATATAGTTATATTTGCTTGTTGTGATAAAACTTAAAGGATATCTTTACTAGACAACTCTACTGCTTATTTGATGTATTGTCAAATTTTGATTCAAAGAGACTTATAAGCCTGAAAGGGCTGAGTGAAAAATTTGTCCTTTTGTGTATCCCTACTGTAAAATGTCACAAGTCACTATAATAAACTACTACTAGTGTACACTGTATTGACTAGACTCTCTCACAGTCCTCGAAGCTTCGCATAAATAGCTAACTAGCTAGTATTCACATAAATAGCCCTGTACTGTGCGCCCTCATCGATTACATAGGGCTAACATTTTGTTGATGTGTTAGGCGAAGACAAACATAAGGTCGCCTGTAGATACATACAAAACAACCCAAGTTTTAGCTATTCATGCAAAGCTTGGAGGACTGTGAGAGAGTCTATGTATTGATACGGGTTAGCAACCTTACACGGCAAGCGCCCAGTGCTTTGGTTCAGACAATGTCTATTTTAGAATAGTTGCAGTAAACCACCCACCCCCACCCTTCCTCCCGACCATGTATTTGTTATAAGGAAGACTGGCAAGCCCACAACTGCACTGTATAATACCGATATTTTCATCCTCTTTTTCCTACTAACAGTGATGATCGTTGCCGGTGGGTGATTCAGACGAAATATACTTCGCAAAATATCTATACTCTGAAGATTGGAGATATGATTCCAGAACAAGGAAATCATGCATTTGCAAGTTCTAAAATTATATACATTTTTCATTGCTATGACTGTTGTAAATGTTCGATGGCTTCTCTAATATCTTCAACTACTACATCAATATCTTCCTTTGAGGTGTGACGTCCAACACTAAGTCTTAGAGCATTTGTAGCAATGTCATATGGGATACCAACTGCCAATAAAATATGCGACGGTCTGAAAAAAAATCGTAGAAATAGAAAAAGTATGGTTATAGGCACATTTTAGATTAGAATTAGAATGTAGGTGTGAAAACAGGTTATTTGGCGATAAACAAGTTGGTCCAGAACAAAAGAATGATTAAATGTAATCCTTATTAAGACAACAATAATGTGATGACCTGGGATTGAGACATGGGCCTTTATTGGTCTTTGTAGCACACTGAAGACATCTGTCACAGGTTTGTTTATGAATGAGGACAATCTCGACTAACCAATATATCCACTTGAAATCCTTATTGTACAGTATTTTATCGTACTGTATCACAGTACTGTATGTACGGGTATCATGCTGTATTTATCATGTGCTGATTGTTTTAGCAACACCAAGACATAATCCTTTTTGATTTTTATAACCATACTGGTCAATAAAATAATCTAATCTAATCTCTAATGTAATATGTAGTACAACCAGTGACAGTCAAGTATTTACAAACAGGGAAAGTAAACAAAAGAATTGATCAATAACACTTGGCACAGTACGTCGGAACTCACAGACAGGTATCGTCCATCATTTGATAAGAACAGTTTATGGCTTTTTTACATATTAGCTCACACTCACAAATGGAATTTCAAGTTGCCATGGCATTTCACGTACACGTAAACTCCATATCAAACTACACATATTTCTGTACTTTCAACATTCTAGTGCCAATTCACTTGTTTAGTTTCTCTGTTTGTAACAAGTACCACTTGTAAATGATTGTCTGTCACTGGTGGTACATGTAGCAATTAATTTTGGTTGGGTGGGGTTAAAGGTTATCAGAAAGTATTAGTATTTCACTCACTTGCTGTGGAGATCTGAATGACAAGCTGCACCAACACTGGCTTGGATATGTTTGGTACATTTCAGAATTTTATTTCCTGAAATAAAAATGTAGAAAATCACATGTTATTAAAATATTGAATACTGCAATTTAAATGACAGGATGTCTGTGTTAATTAACCAGTAAGTGTGATCACTTACTTGTTCTGTGTTTGGTGTCAATATTTATGACTGTGATAGTGCAGACTTACAGGTAAAATGATGTAGGCTTGGTGTTTCACTTATGTAACATGACATATAATATACACCCTCAGACAACTTCTAGTGCAAAAGAAACAATTACATAGGTGCCATCCACAGTGGGGATGTAGAAGTAGTCAAGTTGAAGTGTTGATTATTAGTTAGAAAATAAACAATTGCAGCCAATAAAACCATCAAGTCCATGTGTAATGTTTTCATTGGAAGCCAGTTTTTACTGCACTGTGAAAGAATAGCAATGCTTATCAGTGTTCAATGTGATTGGGCAAAGGATCCTGCTAAGTTTATTGTGTCTCTGTTATTATTAGTTTGGAGTCGAAATATGTCTAGCTCTGTGTCAAAAACGTTATGTTCTATGAGTGAAACACCAAGCCAACATCATTTTAAATGTAATGTCCCATGAGTGAAACACCAAACCTACATCATTTTAGCTATAAATAACACTCAGTCACCAGCTGTATTAAAGGGCCAGTCATACTACATTTGGGCAATCCTGAGAATCTGAATAAATAAAGTTTGAGTTGAATGTAACCACTGTAAGTCAGACTTTCATGATCGTTGCTGTAATTAATAATAGCTGAAATAATTCATAACATGATATTCATTTTATTTTCTTTTGATGATCACTGTAACCAAAAACATAGTTCCAAGCGTAAGGTTATTTTCAAGGAGTAAATCATTCAGGTAAACCTTTATCAGTTGTTATCAGTTATATTGATCCTGTTATCAGTATAATTAATTGCACACACTTCTTGAAATGCAATTTAACACCATCAAGTAGATATAGGCAACGCTGTAATTCATTCTCACTAGCAGCGATAGTCTTATGGAACAGTATATCACCTGAACTTTGTTCTTCGTGAACTATCAATGAATCTGAGAAGGCCATTAAGACACATCTGTTTGCAAGAGCTTTCTCCAACTTTTTACAATGATCTATTATTGTTCATGTTCATTGCCATAGAACATTATGTCATACACTATTGGATTTTGGTGTTATACAAATTCTTTTGATTGATTGATTAAACACTCTGCCAAATTAAAGTGTGCCTGACATGTTCTATATTACTATTCTGCCAAATTTTCCATGTGTCCAGGGGTGTAGTTAATTTTAACAGGAGTCAGTCAAATGTGAAAAGTAGGCAGTAATGTCTATGAAGGAAACCAATGAATCTATCAAATGATGGCAATCAGTGTACTGGTTAAAACAGGATTTTTTAAACAAATTTGTGAACAAGTATAAAGTTGGTGTCAGATTCAGATTCAGATAGCATCATATTGAGCGTCATATTGAGCGTCAGATAGCCTCAGATTTGAAGACACCCGACGGACTCAATCAAACCTGAAATAGTACCGTTGAGACGACAGTAACACCAAACTCCGGTACATGTCTAGCTATATCTCAGAGTTTTTCAAATGTACATAAAACATAAGTATGACAACACATTACGTATGTAAACTTAATTTTTACTGACACCTTTACTGATGCCGTGTACATTATTGGCAAAACGTATCAACCAACAAACATACAGTGGCTGAACTTGGGGCTATCAATGTCTCATTGACAAGTATTTCAACTCTATTTCACATATTTTTCCCAAATAAAAATTGTGCAAGCAGAGACATTCCAACTTCCATCAAAAGGCTGTGAAGCGGAATCTTTCTCTGTAGTCTCAACGGTATTATTTCAGGTTTGATTGAATCCATCGGGTATCTTCGGATCTGAGGCTATCTGACGCTCAATATGACACTCAATATGACGTTATCTGAATCTGACGCCAACTTTATACTCGTAATTTGTGAAAAGATCGACTCTGACAAACATTGCAGAGTAGTTGGTTGTTTTTGCCAGCTACTGGCTCCTACCTACATCCCTGTGGGTCAAAATGAATATGTTTACAGTAATTACCAGCAGGGACTTTGCTTGGAATTTGACTACAACAAAGGAATCCCAGTCTACCTGTGTTAGAATGTTTGTTGTTTCATTTCTCACATACCTTGTAGTCCTTCTCCCCTGATAGACACATTACATGTATTGGGTATCCTTTTGCTGTTTTCAAATCTTCCATTGAAGTGGACTCGCTCACCAAATATTTTCTACATGAAAAATAAATAAATTTGAAATGAAACATACATAAATATTACTTTTGATTTAACAGTGAATTCTTAATATTCGGTGCTTACAAAAGAACAATCAAAAGACAGATTATCTAACTGTGATTATGCAAAGTATTGGGCTCTTGATAATACAAGTGACAACTACACATTGACCATAGAAGCCACTATTTTCTATTGCCAATTTACACTGGATTTGAAGTGGCTATCTTGTTCCTATGGAGATGACATGAAAAGAAAGACAGAAAGGTGAATATGTGACACAGTACGTCAGTGAGTAGACTTGAAGTCCAATAGTAATCTGTGTCCCTTTCATTGCCGATGTTACTAAAATATTGAATTTGTTTTTCCTGAGAGTTTTCAGAGAACCGATAGTCAAGATCAACTCAATCAAGGTTTTATTAAAACTATGTTTGGTCTGTCTGTCTGTCTGTCTGTCTGTCTGTCTGTCTGTCTGTCTGTCTGTCTGTCTGTCTGTTACCTGTCTGCCTGTCTGTTGTCTGTCTATCTCTATGTGTCTGTCTGTCTGCCAGCGTGGTTGTCTGGCTGTCTCTATGTGTCTGTCTGCCTGTCTGTTGTCTGTCTATCTCTATGTGTCTGTATGTCTGTCTGTCTGGCTGTCTCTGTATGTCTGTTGTCTGTCTATCTGTGTGTGTCTGTCTGTTGAGCTGTCTGTGTGCCTGCCTGTCTGCCTGTCTGTCTGTCTGTCTCTCTGTCTCTCTGTGTCTGTCTGATGTCTGTCTGTCTCTCTGTGTCTGTCTGATGTCTGTCTGTCTGTCTTTGTGTGTGTGTGTACGTGTCTGTCTGTCTGTCTATCCGTCTGTCTGTCTGTGTGTATGTATGTATGTATGTATGTATGTATGTATGTATGTATGTATGTATGTATGTATGTATGTATGTATGTATGTATGTATGTATGTATGTATGTATGTATGTATGTCTGTGTGTTGTCTGTCTGTCTGCCTGTCTGTATGTCTGTGCAAAAGACATGACATAGATTTACTTACTGTTAATCTGTCTTCTAGGTAGTCCCTTACTTCTCTCATATGTTTTTCATATTGATCAATATTCTTCACAACAAGTTCTGCTGCCTGGCAAGCAATCAACATATATACTTCAAGTCAATAAACCAACCAACATCAACAACTCTAAGTCTCTTCAACAGTAAACTTCATTTTAATTTGTCAATTGCATAAAAGTAGCGACGTTTCTTGTGCAAAATGATTTTTTACAAAGACAAACAACACATTTCTACATTCAGGTTTGTAGCTATAATAATAATAACAATAATAATCTCTGTTTACACTGGACAGTTCTTTAAGTATACAAACACTTGTCTCCCAAGAAGTCCAGTGAGGGCCATCCCTCATGGGTTCAGTGTTTGTGCAGGAGGAAACCAGAGTACCCGGGGAAAACCTGCGTTGTTCGGTAGAGTCAAACTGAACGACACTCTTCTTACTTACAGCGTGGTAAATTTAATTGAACCCTGAATGGGGTTCGAACCCCGACCGCAGTGGTAAGAGGCAAGTGGTTTAACCACTCGGCCACCGACAACCCAAGCAATGTGACACTGCTGAGTGATAAAGTTTGTATAACTGGTTTTGAGGGTGTTACAGCCCCTCTTCTGTGAATTTGAACAGTGCTCAAAAATGTGGGATTCCCTACCAAAACTTCTCTGATCTTGTGAGTAGAAACTTATAGTTAGAACGCTGAATATTGTCTTACCTTTCCAAGGCCTGCAATCATTCCAGTATTTTCAGTTCTAACAAAAACAACAAAACATTTTCAATCAACAGAGTGGTTGCTATATTTGACCCAAAGTGGGTAGAAAACTTATATTGATCAATGTTATATACAATCTATGTATTGTGTTGATCCAGATATTTTGAGAGATATTTTGCACTGAAGGGAATGAGCACTTAGAAGTTATTAATATTCATTGTGCAATCATGAATATATTAACTGCTGACTCCCACAATGTAATGACCCATAGCAAAGATACCCTTTAAAGGCTAAAAACCAACTTGATGTTTCTTTGAAATTGCAAGTAATTGTAGGAGATGTAAAATCATGAAATGACTCTCCAGAACTCATAGTTTATGAAAATGTCTCTATTTTCTGGAGTGTTGTTCCCCTTTAAAACAGAGGAACACATCACAAGTGGGTAGTTTTAGCAAGGCTTGTGATAGGAAAACTTGGATGGTTAAAAGAATTGTGATGTAGGCAAAACTCAATGGTAGTAAAGTGCCAATGAGACAATTTTGGCGGTCACTTGATTCCTTAGACCAAAAAAATAATTGTGTTCTTCCGGTTACCCGACCCCACCTAGTTTTTCACTGCCGATCCAAAAATTGTGAAGTCTCACAAGAAATAGTGGATTCAGAAACTGACACCAACTTAAAAAGACAATATAAAACTGTTCTTCCAAACTGTAATGGCCGTATATCTGGTGAGAAGAAACCAATAACACAGAGAGACCATATGGAAAACAGTGGAAAACCTGAACTAGACACTCACATATGAATAAAAATACAATAAAATAAAATAAAAAATCTATCTACCCCACCAATTCTAAAATTGAGAGTAATCGGAACCACACAATTTGTTTTATTTGACCTTATCTTTGTATTACTAATAATCGTTTAATAACCATGGTATTTACTAGTAATTATAGCTAAACTTCTACTTACCCTGGTCTGAAGTTCCTTTCTTGTCCACCACCATAGAACATTGGAGATAATGGAGTTGATTTACCAGGACCTTTCACAAACAAAGCACCAATACGAGGAGCATAAAACTGCAAAGAAAATGTTACAGGAAATACCCGATCATATTATGAAGTAGTCCAAACTCAGAGTATAGTATATTTCAACTAAATCATGAAGTCTTTTTCAGCTGGTAATGTTTACGGTTCATTAATCGTATGTGGCATGCGACGTACTGCAGGTGGGTACTATGACAAAACCCCATGGTCTCACAATGGATGGCAGGGCATACAGAAGTTATTTTCACGAGTCATTCGGTTGATTCTGTCACCGTATTTTCACGAGCGACTGTGAGTGAAAATACAGCAGCATCAACTGAATCACAGGTGACAATAACTTCTGTATGCCCTACCGTCCATTGTGAGGCCGTGGGGTTCTGTTATTATTACATATGTACACCAAATGTTATAATTCAGAAAAGGACGAAGATCAGTTAGGCATAACTGTCAAATCATGTAGTCCATGGATAAATTAATATCAAAATGTCGTAATATAACAGTTTTAATTTATGTTTTAGATTATTGAAAGTGACCTAAACAGAGAAATAAGTTAATCTTTCTACTATTTCATACATTTATTTTGATTGACTACCAATGGCTGATGCAATGGCCCATAGCAAAGATACCCTATAAAGCCACAAGATCAACTTGATGTTTCTCTGAAATCACAAGTAATTGCAGGTGATGGAAATCATGAAATGACTTTCCAGAACCCATAGTTTATGGACATGTCTCTATTTCCTGGAGTGTTGTTCCCCTTTAAAGAGAGCTACGATCACCATTCAAATCTTTTTCAAAAGAGGTCAAAATATCAGCCCCACTCAAGTCAATTATCCCAGCGTAATACATTGAAATATTTCTCCAGTCACTTCTTACCTTGTGCCCGACCACTGTCAAGTAATCCACACCTAGTTCCTGAGTGTCCACACATATTTTCCCTATAGCCTGTGCAGCATCAGTGTGCAGTAGAATTCTGGGTAATTCTGTTTTAGGGTCTCTGTTCAGCAATTTGACAGCTTTCATAATTTCTGTAATTGGCTGCAAAGAAATACAAAGTCAGTCCCTGCAGAGGATACATTTGTATACGAGTATTTCATCACAGTAATCTTTTCGGATGTCAAGTTTCATAGGAAACACAGATTCTGTAAGTTGATACTCAAATGTTTTACCCCAGTAAGATGAAAGGGTTATAATTATCTATATTACCTTAGTCTCAGTAAGTTGACAGGGTGTATATTTACTTGTATTACCAGTACTCCAGTATGTTGACAGAGTTTTGTTTACCTATATTACCCCAGTAAATTGACAGGGTGTATATTTTCTTGTATTACCTCAGTAATTAGTTGACAGGGTGTATATTTACCTATTACCCCAGTATACTGATAGGGTGTATATATTACTTGTGTTACCCAAGTAAGTTGACAGGGTGCATATTTACCTGTATTACCCCAGTCTCATTATTTGCCATCATTATTGTTACAAGACATGTGTTAGGTCTTACAGCAGCAATGATGTCCTCAACTTCAACATGACCTGTAAGTTTGGAGGCTGGGATAAACGAGGCCTCTGAAATAAAAGAAGCATATACTGTGTATATAGTCATATCAAGGTGGTGTAAAATCATGGAATACATTGGGTTTCGTGTTCTGCCTGATGCAGTCAACGTGCTTAGATCTGTCATTGTTTTAGTGTGTGTTTTTCTGGTCATAGAGAAACATAATCATCAGAATTATCAGTTACTACCAAACCAGAGTGATTAGTTTCAATTAGGCAGCACAACAACTTTTGTTACAAATTACACAAACAAACTACATGCACTGATAACATGCAAACACATGTTACATTTATGTCACTGTAAACACAAATAAACAGTGCTGTGTTTGGATCTTTCTTGTTTCATCCTACCGCAATGTTGATTTATGTTAACAGAGAGATAAAACGAATCATTTTACATGCTTGTGTGCTATCAATGTCTGTATTTTGTTGTATGTTATTTGTAACAAAAAATGTTGTGTGAGATGGAAAAAACACCATGCTGCCTAATTGTAACTCTATAGTCACTCTGGTTTAGTAGTGACATCGTGCTGCCTAATTGTAACTCTATAGTCACTCTGGTTTGGTAGTAACATTGTCCTGCCTAATTGTAACTCTAAAGTCACTCTGGTTTGGTAGTAACATCGTGCTGCCTAATTGAAACTCTATAGTCACTCTGGTTGGTAGTAACATCTTGCTGCCTAATTGTAACTCTAGTCACTCTGGTTTAGTAGTAACATTGTGCTGCCTAATTGTAACTCTAGTCACTCTGGTTTAGTAGTAACATCTTGCTGCCTAATTGTAACTCTAGTCACTCTGGTTTAGTAGTAACATCGTGCTGCCTAATTGTAACTCTAGTCACTCTGGTTTAGTAGTAACATCTTGCTGCCTAATTGTAACTCTAGTCACTCTGGTTTAGTAGTAACATCGTGCTGCCTAATTGTAACTCTAGTCACTCTGGTTTAGTAGTACATACCTTTAAAGCACATTTATACAGTGTATATCATGATCATAGCACTGTAAAATTATTACCCCTGACACAGACCTATAGTGCCACAATGTCCTAATATAGGTTCCTCAACTCCCTGGGGCACATACAATCCATTGCAGTGTATGGCACACATTGGAGCCTTTACATAGTAATTTCTGTCCTACCAGTTTCCTAATTCTACAGACTTGAGCACAATCATGGTACAAAACTCTCCTATAAGGACTTTAGCAATTAAGAAATAAATGGCAGCTGCAAGCCTTGAAACCAAAGATTGTAGATTCCAAGGTGGCCACCCTGACTACATGTAAGACTGTAAGATAAACTTTGTAGGGGTGCCCCCTTAAAGTGGCCATATGGATGAGGATTGGGTATTTATTTTGGATTTTAAACAATTTTACCATGGCTTCCTACTTGACATGAAACAACATTGACCAAATCTGAGTATGTAACTAAATACATTGGAAAAAAGCTACAAAATGTGTAAAAAGATTTTACACATTTATTAATCTTTTGCAATGTATTGAGTTACAAACACAGACTTTGTCTATGTTGTTTCAAGTAGGACGCCATGACAAAATTGTTTTAAAAATCAAAAATCAAAAATAAATACCCAATCCTTGTCCATATGCCCCCTTTAAGTATAGGCCTATCCCTCTTACAAGACCAATGAGGGTGATAAGGCATGATTTATCTTAAAGTCCAAGGTTGACTTACTATATCAAGAATGAGAATATTCTTACCAATTTTTTCTTCATCTACAAAATTGTCAATCACTAGTTTGACTGAGTCATGTTCTAAGTTTGATGTTATTATGTGTGGTAGACATGGAGATCCGTGGCTCTGTGGAAATGTATCATGGAAGTGCTTCATAGCTGTATGAATAACCAAGTTGTTGGCCTGTGAAGATAAAATGTCCCTCATTCATAAGCTGTCCTATCCTTGAGGAAAGTGAGACAGGCCTTGTTTAGGTCATGTGACAAATCCAGATTTAATTTTGCCTTTATTGTCATGATTAGTCTATTAAAGTGACCATATGGATGACAATTAGCTATTTATTTGATATGTTTGTTGATTTAAATATTGAGGAAAAATTTCACTTCCTTAACGTATCTTACATGTTGTATAACTATATATGTGTATAATGCTTTTGAGAGAAGGAAAATTTTTGTTTGATAAATATCGCCATAGATATGTTCTTTGTACTTTTCCTCGATGTTCACATATTGTATGTAAGTTTATAGATGTTCTATTTGTTTAATTTGTTTTGAAAAAAATGACTTATAAGTCCGAAGGGGCTGGGCAGATGTATATCTGTATACATATATTTATTGTAAATTATTGTAAATCTGCATGTCACTATAATAAACTACTACTACTACTACTACTACTACTACTACTGCTGCTGCTGCTGCTGCTGCTACTACTACTACTACTACTACTACTACCACCACCACCACCACCACCACTACTACTACTACTATTTATTTTGGATATTTAATTGATAAAACAGCTCTACTACATTTTTATACTTTGAAATACAATTTGAAAGAACGTATACCAATTATGCCTTTGTAACTCAATAAACTGCAAAACTTTGAAAGTGTGTAAAATGTTTGTTACTGTGCAAATAACTTTGCAGTTTTTTTTTGGCAATTTACTGTATATGAATGTGATGGCGCTGTCCGCATCAATTACAATATACAGCCGTAACACTGGGTATATGATATGTTAGTATATTATTACCTCTGTACCTCCTGATGTAAATATGATATCTTGACTGACAGCATTGATCATTTCAGCTATACATGATCTAGCTTGGTCTATCACAGCCTTGGCTTTCTTCCCTAGAAAAATTAAAATATTCTTTAGAAAAAAATGTCAACAAAGTGTACATTTATTGATATGGTTAGGGGACTTTAAGAGTCAACCAATTACTTGCATGAAGTTAACCATAAACTGTTTGGATTTTCACATGCATCACATAATGTGTTATGTATAGTTATACAACTTTTTGGCTCGTCTCTATTGTTCAAAGCATGCTCTCTTTTTCTGTTACCGTACACTTTTCACTTATTAATTATAAATTCAAGTTAATCGGACTGCTTTCAACAAAGAAAAAGGCCGCTACAAGTTAACTCAAACAAAGAAAGAGTCCACACCAAGTTAACCCAAAGAAAGAAAGAGTCCGCAGTTTAGTTATTCTCAACAATTGGGAATATATCAATGTTAACGAGGTAATACAAAAAGAAACAATCTGACAGGTGTACACAACCAATGAAAACAAAGAAGCTCGAAACCAGGTGAAGTGCATTTAATTCCAGTCACAATGAAAATACAATACACAATTCAAAATGTAATTTGAATCTTCGTGTTCTCTTTGACTACATTTATTGTAACTGGTGACGATTCAACAATCGAATCCTTCGATGCAGTGTTACATTCAACAGTCTCACTGGAACTGCTTTCAGAAAGACGTAGGGTAGATCCTACCTGCACTTCTTTCCATACAGTAACACCCCATCGTGTCGCCTTGCGAGTGGCTGGTGGAACACGTGTTTTCTGGTATTCCTCCACTTTGGTGTTGTCAACCGGAGGTAGAAACCGAAATTCTTTTTGTATGTCAGTTAACTTAAAATCTTCAGCATCATCTACGTCGACCTGGGATAGAAAATATTCCCTATTCCAATTGACTACAGACTTTTGGAGCGACATAATACGAGACGGGGGAACGAACACTTCGACGACGGTTCGACTGTGGTGTCTGACTAGGAGACACAATGCTGCCACACCCGAATACACACGTGTGTCTAATTATAATACTACCACCTGTTAAACTAAAATGTTCTATTTTTGATTGGCTAAACTCAGTGTTCTCAATTCAAGCAAATGACAACGTGTTGTAAAACAGTCCCATCAATTGTAATTTACATAACGTGCTGCTGCGTTCATTGCCAGGGAGGAAGTCGCTTGAAAACTACAAAACTCGCCAAATTCGCAGTATAACTTCGTTATAGTACGTGTCCTCGGACATTTACTGTTTTTATTCGGACAGTTTTGGTTAACCCATCAGTTATTTTGTCCTCGGCTGCGCCTCGGACAAAATAACAGACGGGTTAACCAAAACTGTCCGAATAAAAACAGTAAATGTCCTCTGACACGTACTATAACTATCAGATAACCCCTTACCTGCTTCATGTGAGCTGCTAGGAATTCCCGATACATCACATACTGCGTTATGTGTACACCCCTTACCTGCTTCATGTGAGCTGCTTGGATTTCTCCATGCATCATGTAATGTGTCAAGTACAGACAACCCCTTACCTGCATCATGCAAGCTGCTAGAATTTCCCCATGCATCATGTAATGTGTTATATATCGACAACCCCTTACCTGTATCATGTGAGCTGTGAGGATTTCCCCATGCATCACATAATGTGTTATGTACAGACAACTCCTTACCTGCATCATGTGAGCTGTTAGGATTTCCCCATGCATCATGTAATGTGTCAAGTACAGAAAACCCCTTACCTGCATCATGTGAGCTGTTAGGATTTCTCCATCCATCACGTAATGTGTCAAGTAGAGACAACACCTTACCTGCATCATGTGAGCTGCTAGGATTTCCCCATGCATCACATAATGTGTACAACCCCTTACCTGCATCATGTGAGCTGTTAGGATTTCTCCATGCATCATGTAATGTGTCAAGTACAGCCAACCCCTTACCTGCATCATGTGAGCTGTTAGGATTTCTCCATCTATCATGTAATGTGTCAAGTACAGACAACCCCTTACCTGCATCATGTGAGCTGCTAGGATTTCCCCATGCATCGCGTAAAGCATCGTGTATGGCAGATAGTACTTCATCCTCCAATGGAGTTGTTGCATTATAATCTAAATATATACTGGAGAGATGAAATAACAAACAACAAGATTTGAAAAAACTTGTAAATCTTAGAACTGCATCATAGAGGGATGAAACATCTCATCTTTTACACAAACACTTCCTTTATTAGAACTCTTGCAACAATAGAGCCACTTAGTGAAATTGGTTTTTTTGGTGTGGTTTTTTTTTTTCTTTTCTTTTCTTTTCTTGATGTAGGGCAAATTTTAAATGGTATGTATTGATAGATCTAAATTTGCTTTATGGGAGGATGCCAGCCAGGTTATTGACCCCTTCCAAATCAAAATCTGAAGCTAAAAAGAATATTTTAAGTACCTTCAAAACCAGTTTTAAAGGAGGAACGACAACCAAGGAAATACAGACATTTTCATAAACTATGGGTTCTGGAGAGTCATTTCATGATTTTACATCACCTACAATTATTTTGCAATTTCAGAGAAACATCAAGTTGATCTTGTGCCTTTAGAGGAAGAAAAGTCTAGTTCCTGACGACCATATTCTGATTTTACACTACGATAACATAGCGTAAAATCGGAATATGGTCGTCAGGAACTAGACTAGGAATAGCAGGACTCTACCATCTGTGAATAAAACTCAGCTTACCTTTTCTTGTTGACTTTATCCATATTATGTCCTTCCCAAGCCTTCCTTTAGTATTATGTTCTTTTCACCAATGCTCTATTTACACACACTGTTTTTATGGTTTGAAGTTCCACTGGATGTCTACTATCTTTGCTTTTAATTATAAACACTTTTGTATAATTCAGAGTTTCTTGACTCTAGCTGACAATCTTTATGAATACCTGGATAAATTAAAACCATGGAGAAGAAACAACAAAAAACAAAGAGTGAATGATATTAAGAAAGAAATGACAATTGCTGAGACTCAGGTTTATTCTTTGAATTCATATATTCTTGCAGAATTAACAGTCATCAGTAAATTATGTTGGCTTTGTCGACCAATGTTGGTTGGATGCAGGTGCCTATGTAAAAGATGGGTGTGTAAATTGTTCGATAATCAAAACTTATATGGTAAGGTAAGATAATGGTGATGATGGTGGTGGTAGTGGTGGTGGTGGTAGTAGTAGTGTTGGTGTTGTTGATGATGGTGGTGGTGGTGATGATGATGATGATTGATGATGATGATTGATGATTGATGATGATGATGATTGATGATTGATGATGATGATGATGATGATGATGATGATGATGATGATGATGACTGATGATGATGATGATGATGATATGATGATGATGATGATGATGATGATGATGATGATGATGATGATGATGATGATGATGATGATATGATGATATGATGATGATGATGATGATGATGATGATGATGATGATGATGATGATGATGATGATGATGATGATGATGATGATGATGATGATGATGATGATATGATGATATGATGACTGATGATGACTGATGATGACTGATGATGATGAGAGCCGATTCTGGCATTGTCCCTAAAACACCGCGGAGGGAAGGGACATCTAATTTAATCGAGACCCGTCTTCCTCCGTCTGAAAGCAGCACTACACACAGGTACTCGAATCAATGTGTAGAAAAAAAATGTATTGTATATAAATAAGACTTATTTACATACATATTTTTTTTTTAAATCATACACATTGATTCGAGTGCCTGTGGCGCTACACATACCAATGCAAGGTTTCCTAATACTAGTAGTACTTGACTGTGTCATGTTGTACCATGTGTGTGTGTGTGTGTGTGTGTGTGTGTGTGTGTGTGTGTGTGTGTGTGTGTGTGTGTGTGTGTACATGTGTGTGTCAATTCGATTAATTAACGGTTCATACAATGTTACATAACCACATAAAGACTTCGCCCTCCCGAGGCCGAACACTTCACTCCGTTGTAGAGTACAGCGGTTTATATGTACTTGTACAAGCAGTTTACCAATCGTGTTTATATGTGACCATGGATCTCAATAACGTGCCGTGACCATGGATGTATTAGGAGTTGCTGTGACTAAACGTTTCCGTACCATAAATGCTTACTATGTACACTATAGTATAATATATGTGGGGGATACGTGGACTGAAGTCACCCATATATCAGTCAGCCTGGGTCACTTGTATTTCGTTGTAGCACTTGTGCGCAAGGATCGCTTCTGTGGTATGACTTAAACAAATTGAAATCTTGTTTCAATACAAAATAAAGTTCTGTAATATGAATATACCTGAAATTCTGCGTCAAAGTAGGGTTCGACATATAAACAACAGCATGCTTCCGAGAATTCCACCAGCTGGTGTGTATATATAGCGCCCTCATCGTCCATATCAATAGTACTAAACTTTAATACAGCTTGGGATACATATCGTTTTCTCTAAAATGTTGTTTATAAATTACAGTCGATCTAAAATTTCTCCATTCTGTCCCCTCTAAACATTGATAGCAACTAACTGCGGGTGCTTATTTCAAAGTTTCTATGCGTTAACAGTCAACCAGGCAGCGGTTGTAAATTTATTTGTCCGAACAGCACTCCTAGTGGCCAAACTGTACAATCTTTTGTTTTTCTGCGATGTGACCGTCGATATATCGGACGTGGTGGGGGATTTTGAAAAGGTACGTAAGCCCGTGATTTTAAGTTCGCCACCTTATTTGGACCAGTTGTTTTTGGAGTCAAAGTTTTGCCCAGGCCCATGGGGAAGGGGAGGGGAGGGGAGGGGAGGGGGGAAGAAGAGAAGAGAAGATTTAGAGACGGGCTGAGATTGGGCTAGCAGCTGTCGAGCGAGGAAATAGAGAACAGATTTTATGCGCAAAGTTTCAAAACACGACGTTTTCTACAAAACATACTTTTTATTGTTTAATATCATCACAGTCTCTTCCACTATGCATACTGTTACTTGGTATTAAAAATAGCTTATAGAATTACAGCTCACTCTTAACCCTAGCGCTACCATGACAACAGGTCATCGACCCTGCACGAAAGATCACGAAAAAGATCTAAAAACGTTTTCTTTTAAATGATAGACTCTAAACGATCATAGACCGAGAATTCTACCCAATAATACGTTTGCGTTTATTGGGTCCAGTGCAGTTTTATAATGACCAAATATGGTACAGTAATGTCCAAATATGGTATATTTGTGATGACATCAGGACACTACTTATACATTGTTTACATCAATCTAACAGTTGAGGGTTTGCATGAACAACTTTGAGTTCGGGATTACTCATTTAGCCAGACGGGGTTACGAATGATTCGATACAACGCTGGCATTCAGACTACACATAGCATAGACAAAACTCTTTACAACATCCCCAGGAATAATTAGTGTTAAATACACTGACTGTAATTTGTGGAAATTGTAGCCCTACTTGACAGAATATGTATATTCATCATGCCTTATACGGGAATTTAAAAACAAAACACCTCTTAACTTTCGATGTTTCGCACACCAACAGAAATTGATAAAATAAAATTGGTCCATGTTTCTCCATGTCATAGTATGTACTTGTGCTAGCGCCACAAATGTCAAATCAAGCCTCGTCGACAACCTTTTCATTCAATTTTGTCTTCCGTAAATATTTAGAGTTTGGGTTAATTTGTGTTTGGATAAAAAGAGCCTTCAGCAACAGATATCCACATCAAAAGTCGGAATCGTCATCGTCGTGTACAGATATCCTGCAACATTGACAAAACAGTTTTGTTTTAGAGAAGCAATAAAGCGTAAATGAAGAATCGTAGTAGATTTTGAAGGTCAAAATTTATCAAAATGTCAGTTAGGATAGCGGAAATAATGCAGTAGTGTTACTCCTTCAAAGCTACAGGTAGGCTACAATTGACTGTAAACAGACTCACGTTCTATTCAACAATGGTGAGTCTTCATCCTTCTCACGATCACCAGTATTTGGGTTCACTTTCTCAACATCGTTGTCCATTGTAGTATCGATAACCTCCTTTGCAAAATTGTCCTTCATTTGTGTTTCCTCGGTACTGTGCCATATTCCGTAGCAGAAATATATACTGAAACCTAGCAAAACGGCAAGAAATAAATCACACTTTAAAGGTAGTACACAAAATAATCACATGTACAACCAAGATCAAAGTTGTTTTTGGTAGTCTGCAGGCATATACGTGTAATTTGTGTACCAGCAGACAGACAAACGGGCAAACAAATACAGACAGACAGAGACATATATATATATATATATATATATATATATATATATATATATATATATATATATATATATATATATATATATATATATATATATATATATATATATACAATATAATTTCATTCTTCTTTCGCCAAGTAGAGTGCTCGATCACCTTGGAGACACCCGACGATCCTTCTGGTGAAGCGGTCCGTAGTGTAATTCCACAATGTAATATCAGACTCGTCTTCTTTCATTTTTATGTATATATATATATATATATATATATATATATATATATATATATA